>NC_069499.1:346808647-347046147 GCF_027579735.1 Bombina bombina
CTACCACTTACTAAACCTATTAACCCCTAAACCGCCAGCCCCCCACATCGCCATAAACTAAATTAACCTATTAACCCCTGAACCTAACAACCCGCTAACTTTATATTAAATATTAACTCATCCCTATCTTATAATAAATATAAACTTACCTTTAGAATTAAAATAAACTATATTAAACTAATAATAAATCTACCCTAACTATTATACTAAAATTACATTAAACTATATTAAACTAATAATTTATCTACCCTATTATACTAAAATTACATTAAACTATATTAAACTAATAATTAATCTACTCTATTATACTAAAATTACATTAAACTATATTACATATTTAAACACCTACCCTACTCAAGTTATTTAAATCTACTATTAAATATTACTAAGTTACAAAAAACTAAGTTACACAAAATAAAAAACACTAAGTTACACAAAATAAAAAATAAACAATTAAATATTTAAGCTAATTACACCTAATCTAAGAGCCCTATGAAAATAAAAAAGCTCCCCCAAAATAAAAAAAACCCCTAGCCTACAATAAACTACCAATGGCCCTTAAAAGGGCCTTTTGCGGGGCATTGCCCCAAAGAAATCAGCCCTTTTTCCTGCAAATAAAAATACAAATACCCCCCAACAGTAAAACCCACCACCCACACAACCAACCCCCCAAATAAAAACCTAATCTAAAAAATCTAAGCTCCCCATTGCCCTGAAAAGGGCATTTTGAAGGGTATTGCCCTTAAAAGGGCATTTAGCTCTTTTTCAGCCGAAACCCCTAATCTAAAATTAAAACCCACCCAATAAATCCTTAAAAAAACCTAACACTAACCCCCAAAGATCCACTTACAGTTTTTGAAGACCCGATATCTATCCTCAACGAAGCGGCAGAAGTCCTCAGCGAAGCCTGCAGAAGTCTTCATCCAAGCGGGCCGAAGTCTTCATCCAAGCGGGCAGAAGTCTTCATCCAGACGGCATCTTCTATCTTCATCCATCCGGCGCGGAGCGGCTCCATCTTCAAGACATCCGACGCGGAGCATCCTCTTCTTACGACGTCTTCTGGAACAATTACGTTTCCCTTTAAATGATGTCATCCAAGATGGCATTCCTTAGATTCCGAATGGCTGATAGAATTCTATCAGCCAATCAAAATTTATGTTGAAAAAATCCTATTGGCTGTTGCAATCAGCCAATAGGTTTGAGCTTTCATCCTATTGGCTGATCCAATCAGCCAATAGAATGCAAGCTCAATCCTATTGGCTGATTGGATCAGCCAATAGGATGAAAGTTCAATCCTATTGGCTAATTGCGATTGCAACAGCCAATAGGATTTTTTAAACATTAATTCCATTTGGCTGATAGAATTTAAAGGGAAACTTCATTAAAGGGAAACTTCATTGTTCCAGAAGACGTCGTAAGAATAGGATGCTCCGCGCCGGATGTCTTGAAGATGGACCCGCTCCCCGCCGAATGGATGAAGATAGAAGATGCCGTCTGGATGAAGACTTCTGCCCGCTTGGATGAAGACTTCTGCCGGCTTCGCTGAGGACTTCTGCCGCTTCGTTGAGGATGGATGTCGGGTCTTCAAAAACTGTAAGTGGATCTTCGGGGGTTAGTGTTAGGTGTTTTTAATGGTTTATTGGGTGGATTTTAATTTTAGATTAGGGGTTTGGGCTGAAAAAGAGCAAAAGGCCCTTTTAAAGGCCATTGGTAGTTTATTGTAGGCTAGGATTTTTTTTTATTTTGGGGGGGGGGGGCTTTTTTATTTTCATAGTGCTCTTACATTAGGTGTAATTAGTTTAAATATTTGATAGTTTATTTTTTATTTTTTGTAACTTAGTTGTTAGTTTTATGTAACTTAGTAATATTTAATAGTAGCTTTAAATAACTTGAGTAGGGTTAGGTGTTTAAATATGTAATATAGTTAGGTAATTGTTAGTTTAATGTAACTTTAGTATAATAGGGTTGATTAATTATTAGTTTAATATAGTTTAATGTAATTTTAGTATAATAGTTAGGGTAGATTAATTATTAGTTTAATATAGTTTAATGTAATTTTAGTATAATAGTTAGGGTAGATTAATTATTAGTTTAATATAGTTTAATGTAATTTTAGTATAATAGTTAGGGTAGATTAATTATTAGTTTAAAATAGTTTATTTTAATTCTAAAGTTTAAATTTATTATAAGATAGGGATGAGTTAATATTTAATATAAAGTTAGCGGGTTGTTAGGTTTAGGGCTTAATAGGTTAATTTAGTTTATGGCGATGTGGGGGCTGGCGGTTTAGGGGTTAATAAGTTTAGTAAGTGGTAGTGATGTGGGAGGCCAGAGGTTTAGGGGTCAATACATTTATTATTTAGTTGCGGAGGGCTCCGGGAGCGGTGGGATAGGGGTTAATAACTTTATTTAGTTGCGGTGGGCTTCGGGAGCGGCGGCATAGGGGTTAATACATTTATTTAGTGGCGGCGATGTCTGGGAGCAGTGGGAAAGGGGTTAATATATTTTTTTAGTCTCAGTGATGTCCGGGAGCGGCGGGATAAGGGTTAATAACTTTATTTAGGTGGCGGCGGGGTCCAGGAGCAGCGGGATAGGGGATAAACATTTTAGTATAGTGGCGGTGTTTAGTGACAAGGTATAAATAAAGCTGGGAAAAAGCTGAATAGCAGCGTTAGTTAGCAACAGTCCGCTGCTCATCGCCCCATACTTGGTGCGCAGCTTTTTGACAGTTTTTTTTTATAAATATGGAGAGGTCCGCGGCCGCGATGTAAGGCGAGCGTATTGGTGCCATCGAATGCAGCACAGTTGACGGCTTGATAAGTAGGCCTCTATGTCTATATGCTTGAGAGCTAAGTAATAAGCTCAGAAGAATGTGAGAACGAATACTTGTTTTACCAGCTGTATTAATGCATACTAAACCATTGGCAGTTTTCTTCTCTTTTTGGAGGTCCACTCCAAATAGGAGATTACTAGAAGGTAGAATCACAATCATTTTGACTATATCCTTTAGTGCACTTAATATACACATTTTTGTAGCTTGTTTATAGTTTTTTCTTGTATATTTGATGTTATCTTATTTGTTGTATCTCAAAGGTGTATATGTGGTTTTGTAGGTGTATATATATATATATATATATATATATATATATATATATATATATGTGTGTGTGTAGATTTGTAGGTGTGTATGTATGTGTGTGGATTTGTAGGTGTGTATGTATGTGTGTAGATTTCTAGGTGTGTATGCGTGTGGATTTGTAGGTGTGTATGCATGTGTGTGAATTTGTAGGTGAATATGTTTTTATGTGGATTTGTAGATGTATATGTATGTGTGTGGATTTGTAGGCGTGTATGGATCTGCAGGTGTATATGTTTGTTTGTGGATTTGTAGATTTATATGTATGTGTGTGGATTTGTAGGAGTGTATGGATCTGCAGGTGTATATGTATGTGTGTGGATTTGTAGATATATATATATATATATATATATATATATATATATATGTGTGTGTGTGTGTGTGTGGATTTGTAGATGTATATATAAATGTGTGTGTGGATTTGTAGGTGTGTATGTGGATTTGTAGATATGTATGTGTGTGGATTTGTAGGTTTATATGTATGTGTGTAGATTTGTAGGTGTATATATATGTGTGTGGATTTGTAGGTATGTATGTATGTGTGTGGATTTGTAGGTGTATATGTATGTGTGTGTGTGTATATATATATATATATATATATATATATACTGTATATGTGTGTGGATTTGTAGGTGTGTATGTATGTATGTGTGTGGATTTGTAGGTGTGTATGTATGTGTGTAGATTTGTAGGTGTATATATATGTGTGTGGATTTGTAGGTATGTATGTATGTGTGTAGATTTGTAGGTGTATATGTATGTGTGTGGATTTGTAGGTGTATATGTATGTGTGTGGATTTGTAGGTGTGTATGTATGTGTGTGGATTTGTAGGTGTGTATGTATGTGTGTGGATTTGTAGGTGTGTATGCATGTGTGTGGATTTGTAGGTGTGTATGTATGTGTGTGGATTTGTAGGTGTGTATGTATGTGTGTGGATTTGTAGGTGTGTATGTATGTGTGTGGATTTGTAGGTGTGTATGTATGTGTGTGGATTTGTAGGTGTGTATGTATGTTTGGTAGCTATTAATACAGATTATTTCTTTCAACATTTCAGTTGTGACATTCTGAATGCCACTGCTTTGCTTTCACACCAATATTTTAAGCAGGATACCAGCAAAATGGAACCTAATGCATTGCAGCCCAGTGGATTAGAGATCCATCCTACCTCTCCATGTTTCAATCTTATGTTCCTCCAGTTCATATATTTGAACCTATGCACCAGAGAAAGAAGCACAATTATATAAATAGCATTGATAAGTAGGTTCTTGGAAAAGGAGATGTGTAAAACAGCTTTCTTACCAATGGTGCCTTGTAATATCTGTGAAGGATATTTATGAAGTCTGTAATAGTCAGCATGCCTGCGGACACAGAAACACAGTGTAACAATGTCAATCATGTAATCACATAGCAATATCTACATGCAGAACCCAGAGAGGCCCATTGTTACTGCTTTATTATGTGAACTAATTACTGCTTTATTATGTGAACTAATTACTGCTTTATTATGTGAACTAATTACTGCCTAATATGCCCACATAGCATTCTACCCAGTTGTATTCTGATTTGTGTATGCAAGTAATCTAGTACCATGCTTTTAAACTGGGGGTCCCTTAAAAATGTTTAGGGTCCCAACATGATTTAATAATGCACTGTGCACAGGGAAACACAAGAGCAGGGTGTCCCCAGTATGACAGTAGGCTGAGATGCAATTACTAACCAAACAACAGCAGTGAAACAATTAGGCAGAAAGGAATATTGCTGTTGACCTCCGGTTGTTCTTCAAATGTATGTTTTGTTTGGCTAAAAGTCTTCAGCTCTTCACAGAACCTTGTTCATAAAGGGAAATTAGTGTAGCTACTATGTATTAATGTCATGGGGCATCCTGGTTGTGTGTGTGTATATGTATGTGAGTTTGTGCTGCAAGTGTTTTTGTATATATATATATGTGACTATCACTGTATGTATTAATGAGTTAATGTATAAGTGAGTGTGTGTGTATATGAGTATGCATGTGTGTTTGTATATGTATGTGAGTATGAGTGTATGTATTAATGAGTGAGTGAATGTATAAGTGAGTGTGTGTGTGAGTGAGTATGTATGTATGTTTATGTATAAATGAGTGGGTTTGTGTGTGTGTGTATGAATGAGTGAGTATTTATTTGTATGTATAAGTGAATGTGTGTATGAGTGAGTGAGCGTGTGTGTGTATGTATGAGTGAGTGAGCGTGTGTGTGTGAGTGTATGTATAAATGAGTGGGTTTGTGTGTGTGTGTATATGAATGAGTGAGCATTTATTTGTATGTATAAGTGAATGTGTGTATGAGTGTATATAAAATATATATAAATATATAAAATTGTCAGAAAAAAAATCTACTACTCATTTGAAGTTCAGACTAAGTGCTATTGCATTATCTTGTTATCTTGCATTTGTTGATTATGCAAATCTACTGTGTTGACTGGTCCTTTAAAGGGACACTAAACCCATTTTTTTTTCATGATTCAGAAAGATTATACAATTTTAAACAAAATTGCAATTTACTTATATTAAATAATTTGCTTCATTTTTCAGATATCCTTTGTTAAAGAAATAGCAATGCACATGGGTGAGCCAATCACATGAGGCATCTATGTGTAGCCACCATTCAACAGCTACTACTTTTCAGCAAAATTATCAAGAGAATGAAGCAAATTATAAAATAGAAGTAAATTAGAAAGTTGTTTAAAATTGCATACTCTTTCAAAATCATGAAAGAAAAAATGTTGGTTTCATGTCCCTTTAATGAGCTGACTAATAATAGGACAAACACTAGAATGTAAAATGTGTTCCTGATGATTAATAAAGCCTACAATTTAGACAGGAAAAGATGAGCATATTTTTTTGTCTATGCCATCAAAATATACTGTACATCTCTGTGTTTATGGCTGTGCAAGTTTATAGTATGTAGTAGCCACATAATATGTTCTGGGGTCTCGTTTTGGGCATGCTGCCGGAGGTAGCAGGACCATGAATCTGATTTATTCTCTCAGTTTGTGCTATAGCTCATATACAGGGGTCTTCCTGACTGCATGGGCTATGCACCTGCTGTGAGGCTTCAGTGGGACATTTAGCTAGAGTAATAGAGGCTGTACACCAGAGAACATAGCTAGCATAACAGGGCTGCAACTAGAATGCTGTTACACAAGAAGCAGTTACTTAAAGGGACATAATACTCATATACTAAATCACTTGAAAGTGATGCAGCATAACTGTAAAAAGCTGACAGGACAGTATCACCTGAACATCTCTATGTAAAAAAAAATTTACCTCACAATTTCCTCAGCTCACCAGAGTAAGTGTTCTCTAAAAAGTTATTTTATTATTTAGTTATTTGCCCAGCTGCAGGTAAAAAAAAGGAAGAAATGAACAGCAGCCAATCAGCATCAGCAGTGTTGAGGTCATGTTCTCTTTTACTGTGATCTCATGAGATTTCACTTAACTCTCATGAGATTTCATAGTAAACTTTCTTAAACTGAATAGGGAAATACCATCAGGCCCATTTATCAAAGGGCTTGCGGACCTGATCCGACACTGCGGATCAGGTCCGCAAGACCTCGCTAAATGCGGAGAGCAATACGCTCTCCGCATTTAACATTGCACCAGCAGCTCACAAGAGCTGCTGGTGCAACGCCGCCCCCTGCTGACTCGCGGCCAATCGGCCGCCAGCAGGGAGCTGTCAATCAACCCGATCGTATTCGATCGGGTTGATGTCCGGCGATTCCTGTCCGCCTGTTCAGAGCAGGCGGACAGGGTTATGGAGCAGCGGTCTTTAGACCGCTGCTTCATAAGTTGTGTTTCTGGCGAGTCTGAAGACTCGCCAGAAACACGGCCCTTCAAGCTCCATACGGAGCTTGATAAATGGGCCTGCATGAGTGTGCATGAGGCATGCTCCCTTGCAGGTCCCGGGACAGGCATAATGATTTGCTGCTTAAAGTCCTTTACAATGGGGTGTGAATACTTAGGACATTTTGAGGTAAAATATCTTTCTTTTTCACATAGATATGTTCAGATGATATTTTCTAGTCAGCTTTTTACAGCTATGCTGCATCACTTTTAAGTGTTTCAACATTTGGGTATCATGGCCCTTTAAGGCAAAGTGGAGGAGAATGCAGAGAAATCCGTGAAAGATTTAAAATTCTGGTAAGTTTGTTCTTGCAAGTAAAACATTTTTATTACACTGACTAATGCAGGTAACTTTGCCTCAAAATACAATGCACTTATTAATTACACTGATGGAAAAATACTAGGTATGTGCATGTTCAGTTATTTTTGGAGCCGGATATATTAGGGCAATTCAAGATCTTTGTGTGTCACAATATAACACATATTTCCGGCGCCAAACCAAGGCAAATACAAATGTATTGGAATAATAAATTTGCCCATACCTAAAAAATACATGAATATGAAACTAAAGGTGAACATAAGTTAAAGAGCACTATGAGAAGATTTCTTTGGCAAGTCTCTGAACAAACTCCCCAAGTAACAATGAAGTCACTTACCCACAAAGGAGTGCAATTTACTGTCCCAGAGAGCAGCTGCTCGTACCCCATTAGCCACCAGAGCCAAGAATGCTTTCTTTATCTTCACAGGGACAGTAACAGTGAGAAAAAAAGTTTCAGGCAAATAAATAGATGCAAAGAACTGCATAGGGTGATCTTATCTTGAGAAGGACAATTGACACAGTTTATAATATAAAACAATGTAAGCACTGCAGCCCTCTCTTACAGCAAAAAGGACACATATTAATGGATTAATACGTATTATAATGTACAATTCTAAAGAAAACACTATATTTTAGATCCCTCTCTGCATATAGCTATTAGCTTGTTGTTTATGCCATTTTCCTTTGGCCTAGATCCATATTATGTTTCTAAAACTTACTAATAGCATTAAATGGAGACTCATGTCAAAATTAAACTTTCATGATTCAGATAAAGCATGCAATTTAAAAAAAAACTTTCCAATTTACTTCCATTAACAAAATGAACACAGTCTTTTTATATTTACACTTTTTGAGTCACCAGCTACTACTGAGCATGTGCAAGAATTCACAAACTATACATATATGCATTTGTGATTGGATAATGGCTGTCACATGATACAAGAGGAGTGGAAATAGACATAACTGAAATTTGTCAGAAAATAATATACTGCTTATTTTAAGTTCAGACTAAGTGCTATTGCATTGTCTTTTTACCATGCATTTGTTTATTATGCAAATCTACTGTATTTACTGCTTATTTAAAATATTGATGTGTGATGTATACATTTCCATCACAGATTTATACGCCTTTAGGTAAAGTTTGTGGAAAGCAGTCATGTAACCAATGCAGCTCCGGAATAACTGCCGGGAGTAAATCAGTGCTGAGGTAAAAAAAAAAAATCTACTGGGAGTTGGATGCACAAAGTTTGTTCAGAAACTGAATCTCCTAGAGGGATGAAAGTTAATATGGCATAAATTAACACAGGGGTTATGCAATGAGGTCACTATGTGTCGGTATCATATTAACATTAAGCAGGCTCAGATTACATTGTCAGTTCCAAAAGGCAATTTAGCTTACTATCCAGAATTGCCTAATTTGTGTCCAGTGACATCACCAGTAGTATAGATTATAACTCCCACAGCAAAATAAGGGCTAGATTATGAGTAGAACGCTAACAGTTACATGCAACCAAAAGAGGGGTTTATCGCGAGTGTTAGCTTGTGTCGGGTTTATCACTCATATTACAAGTTGAAAGTAAACACGATCGCTTGAACGCAATTGATGTTTACTCTCATTGGGATATTGCATCCTCAGAGTTCTGGTTACTGTTTTGCTAAACAAAAAAGTGTCACAAAACACATCAAAAATACATTACAAAGTACACTTACACTCATAATAACACTATCTAGTAAAAATATAAGGGTTAAAAGGGTTAAAAGCTATGAGGTGTTAGAAAGAAAAGAGGACAAAGGGCTTTAACATAGAGATACATACATATGTCTAAATATGGGTATATATATATATATATATATATATATATATATATATATATATATATATACTGTATATGTGTGTGTGTGTGTGTATTTTGTGTGCATATGTAATTGATTATTTACAGGCATATATACACAAATCAACACATAAATATATATGTACATTGGATCCCTTTGCAGTTAAATAGATGAAAACATGAAAAAAGGCATATTTATGCAATATTCATATTTAATAAAGTTTTATATTGTATACACTATTTACTGTAAATATTTAAATAGTTTTATACTGTACATACTATTTACTGTAAATATTTCACATTCCAATGTTCTGCATTAGATATATATTGCACCAAAATACTATCATATATATATATATATATATATATATATATATATATATATATATATAAATATGTATTTATGAATTAATAGAACATATTATTATTCTAAGTGAAGAAATTTGGAATGTGAAATATTTATATTTTCATGTTGAGTAAGCCCACTTAAGAATATGCGATCGGATTTGTGCGCGAGTAGGTTGTTAGTTTTTTTCCAAATTTTTTGCTCCATTGACTTCTACGGGGGAGTACATTGGGTCAGATTACTAGGGGAGTGCTATGTAGCGCTTTAGCACTTATATATATGCCTATGTACGTATACATACAGTATCTCACAAAAGTGAGTACACGCCTCACATTTTTGTAAATATTTTATTATATCTTTTCCTGTGACAACACTGAAGAAATTACACTTTTCTACAATGTAAAGTAGTGAGTGTACATCCTGTATAACAGTGTAAATTTGCTATCCCCTGAAAATAACTCAACACACAGCCATTAATGTTTTAACCGTTGGCAACAAAAGTGAGTACACCCCTAAGTGGAAATGTCCAAATTGGACCCAAAGTGCCAAATTTTGTGTGGCCACCATTATTTTCCAGCACTGCCTTAACCCTCTTGGGCATGGAGTTCACCAGAGCTTCACAGGTTGCCACTGGAGTCCTCTTCTACTCCTCCATGATGACATCACGGAGCTGGTGAATGTTAGAGATCTTGCGCTCCCCCACCTTCTGTTTCAGGATGCTGTGCAGATGCTCAATAGGGTTTAGGTCTGGAGACATGCTTGGCCAGTCCATCACCTTTACTCTCAGCTTCTTTAGCAAGGCAGTGGTCATCTTGGAGGTATGTTTGGGGTCGTTATCATGTTGTAATACTGCCCTGCGGCCCAGTCTCCAAAGGGAGAGAATCATGCCCTGCTTCAGTATGTCACAGTACATGTTAGCATTCATGGTTCCCTCAATGAACTGTAGCTCCCCAGTGCCAGCAGCACTCATGCAGGCCCAGACCATGACACTCCCACCACCATGCTTGACTGTAGGCAAGACACACTCCTCACCTGGTTGCCGCCACACACGCTTGACATCATCTAAACCAAATGAGTTTATCTTGGTCTCATCGGACCACAGGACATGGTTCCAGTAATCCATGTCCTTATTCTGCTTGTCTTCAGCAAACTGTTAGTGGGCTTTCTTGTGCATCATCTTTAGAAGAGGCTTCCTTGTGGGACGACAGCCATGCAGACCAATTTGATGCAGTGTGCAGAGTATGGTCTGAGCACTGACAGGCTGACCCCCACCCCTTCAACCTCTGCAGCAATGCTGGCAGCACTCATACATCTATTTCCCAAAGACAACTTTTGGATATGACGCTGAGCATGTGCACTCAACTTCTTTGGTCGACCATGGCGAGGCCTGTTCTGAGTGGAACCTGTCCTGTGAAACCACTGTATGGTCTTGCCCACCGTGCTACAGCTCAGTTTCATGGTCATGGCAACCTTCTTATAGCCTAGGCCATCTTTACGTAGAGCAACGATTCTTTTTTTCAGATCCTCAGAGAATTATTTGCCATGAGGTGTCATGTTGAACTTCCAGTGACCAGTATGAGAGAGTGTGAAAGCGATAACACCAAAGCTAACATACCTGCTCCCCATTCACACCCGAGACCTTGTAACACTAACGAGTCACATGACACCGGGGAGGGAAAATGGCTAATTGGGCCCAATTTGGATATTTTCACTTAGGGGTGTACTCACTTTTGTTGCCAACAGACATTAGTGACTGTGTGTTGAGTTATTTTGAGGGGACCTCAAATTTACACTGTTATACAGGCTGTACACTCACTACATTACATTGTAGCAAAGTGTCATTTCTTCAGTGTTGTCACATGAAAAGATATAATAAAATATTTACAAAACTGTGAGGGGTGTACTCACTTTTGTGAGATACTGTATGTATTTATTTGTTTATATGTGTATATATGTCTGTAAATACATACAGTATATAAACACATAAATTCATCTGTACACATATATAGTAGACATGTGCGATTCGATTCGGTCCAAATCGAAATTCGGACGAATTTGTCGAATTTAGAGATTCGGATCGATTCGAATTTCCAAATTGCAGTAGTGCCGAATCTACCGAATAAATCCGAATCGATTCGAATTTATTCAGTAGATTCGGATGGCCGTGTATTACACTCGTATTGTACAGTATACTAGTGTAATACACAGCACATCCCACATCCCACACTGACTGAAATTCCGAATCGATTCGAACCAAATCGAATTTCCCATGAATCCGAAAGAATCCGAAACAAATTCATTCGGTTTCTTCCGAATTCGAATCGATCAGAACTTCGAATCGGTCCGAACCAATCCGAATTTTTCGAAGCTGCACATATCTAATATATAGACATTTATATATACATACATATACATCTTTATTTTTTATTATTTATTAACAGGTTTTTGTAGAGCGCCATCAGATTCCGCAGCGCTATAAACATAGTTGGTATACAGGATAACATTTATAGGGATCAAATGGGTATAGACATGTATATGTAGGTATGTATATGTATGTATCTCAATCTTAAAGCCCTTTGCCTGCATTTTTTTTTTTTTTGAGCCCTTATAATGTTTGTAGGCAATATTTTTTTGTAATCATTTTTATTAAATGTTGTTATTATGAGTGTAACTGTACTTTGTAATGTATTTTTGATGTGTTCTGCGAGTCTTTTTTGTTTGTTCTGTTGATATTACCCACAAAATATACAAATATATGGAATGTATTAAGAAACTTTTTTAGAGCATGATGGGTAATATTAGTGAAACATAGGAAAACATATCAATTGGATTTTTGCACCTTTTACTGCTCACCTGTAGAGTTGTGTCAAACACAACAAGTTTGCAGCTAGTGGGAATAGCATCATAGCAGGGGCTCTTCAACATAAACTCCATGTATACTCCAGCATCTTCCCCCAAATTGACAGCAGCTGGATCCATTTGAATCGGCAGAGGAAAATCACTTAATGGCTCATCTGAAACAGTATATGACAGTAAGAACCCCTTATTTGCATGAATTTGATATACAAAATGAATAAATCTATTTTACATTGAGAAAATACAGCTTATGATAGCTGCAATAAACTATAGGAATTTAGTAAAAATATATTTAGTGTAGTAAATTAAGATTTGAGGGTAGATGGCTTTAATGGGTTAAATTGTTCACATATTGCTGTTAGTATCCTCAATTTAAGTTCTGCATTATGTACAGGTGACTACCAATGTAAAGATAATTCCACAAGGTAAGTCTTCTGTCAGTTCCCTGGGATGAACACTAGGCACCTGGTGACTTCGGTCCAGGCTTGACCACAACATAGACTGCTTGTAACTTTAATCTGTCACATGACTGTGGAACAACAGCGTCCAAATGGAGCCGAGAAGGGCCACACTAGTGAAGCAATCAGATTTAGACACACTGTAAGGAACCGGATATCAGGTTGAGGGATCTTCCATTTGTTCATTGCATGATTCTAAAGAATTTGTTTTACAGTAAAAAAGGTACAGTGATAGGAAGGACAGAAGTTGTACCAAATAAAAGAGGCAGTGTGGCACAGGGGTTGGACAGCACACATCTTTATTATAACTTAAAAAAGGACACAGACAAGTTAGAAAATAACCAAAGTTAGAGCATAACCAACACTGTTTTATATACTTTTTACCACTGTGATTACCTTGTATCTAAGCCTCTGCAGACTGCCCCCTTATCTCAGTGCTATTGACAGACCTGCATTTTAGCCAATCAGTGCTGACTTATAAATAATTCCACTGGGGTAAACACAATGGTATCTATATGGCACACATGCCACTAGCGCTGTCTAGCTGTGAAAAACTGTCAAAATGCTTTGAGATAAGAGGTAAAAGAGGTAACAGTAAATTGGAAAGTTGTTTAAAATTGCATGTCCTATCTGAATCATGAACGTTTAATTTTTACTAGACTGTTCCTTTAAAGGATTTCAATAGTTTAAGTCTACTGCAGAACAACAATACACTACTTGGACCTAGCTGAACACAACTGAGCCAATGACAAGAGACATATGTGTGTCATCGGCTGGCTCCTATCTAGGTATGTTTTCAACAAAGGATACTTAGAATGAAGTACATTTCATAATAGAAGTTATTAAGGCACATCTTTGCCCCTTTAATAATTTTCTGTAATTCTGCATATTATTATAATGCGTGAGTGATTTAAAGCTGGAAATTGGGGAAAGATGTCTATTTTAGAAGCAAGAGCTATATACAGTTATATTGAGCACTAATAGTTAAACACTTACCATCAAGAGCATGCACAGAATATGTATCATCCTGCCCTAAATATCTAAGGACTGATTAGCAGAGCATGGCCATCACCTAGCAGAATAATAAAAGTCCCAGTCCCTTTTCCCCAGCCCCTCTCATGCAGTCTAACTGAAAGTCAAACTCTAGTAAATATTGCTGGGCAGCGGCACACAGGCTGGCAAATACTTTATAAAGCTTTGTTTTCCTGCCATATGATGTGAGCAATAAGCAGCCAAAAAAGAAGCAGCTCACAATAGTTAATGGGAAACTGAGATGACCTAAATACAAGGCCAAAAGAAAAAACTACTTCTTAAAACTGCACCAAGCCAATGCCATTAATTAATGACAATTTCCATGACATTGCTGTACTGTTTGCTTCCTGAAAGGTTTACACAAAATGACCAAACTGTTTTTGCTTGGGGCAATCTATTTTTTTTTTTTTTATTAAATATTTTTTTTTCTTTATTAAATAGAAATGCACCGTACAGTAATATTGAAGTAACATTACAGCAAAGCATATCCTGAACAAAATTATAGCAATAGGTGTGGTTAACAGAAACATACATTTCACTTGCTGAAATAATCAGAAACATTAGAACTTGTGTGTCGGTAGTGTACATTCACATAATAGCTAATATAAAGAAGAAATCAGATACCGGGCATTAATTGGCCCTAGGAGGGGAGCAAATAGGATGTGAGCCAACAGGGCACACATACTCATTTTCCAGACAACTTGATGATTAGATATTATACACATCTCCCTCATAGAGAGGGTAAAGAAAGAGATAAAGAGAAAAGAGGGGAAGAGGAGAAAGAGAGAAAGAAAGAGAGAGGGAAGGGGCCGCATAGACTCCCTCCTCACGATTCGGGAGTAGATCGCACTGCTGGTAGGTCTCATTTATCGGAGCTCAAACCAGTCAGACCACGTCTCCCAATAAGAGTTCAGGGCATTGTTTTCTCCGGCGACAAATCTCTCCATGGTTGCGAAGTGATTTATCACATCACAGATCTCATTTAAATTTGGGGGCTCAGTCCGTTTCCATGCCCGAGCTATGCACAGTTTGGTCGCTGCCAGGGCGTAAATTAAGAACTTCTTGGTGCTCAGGGAGAAAGATCTCGGAAGAATGTGGAGCAAAGCCATCTCAGGTGTCAAGTGGACATCAAGGTTCATGGAACTAAGTAATAATTCAACCTCTCTCCATAGGGGAGCAACCTTCGGACAGCTCCACCACACATGGAGGTCGGAGCCCTCAAGGTTACACTGTCTCCAGCACTCTCTGGTGGAGGATGGGAACATCGCTGCCAGTCGGGTTGGGACTCTGTACCACTTCAACACACCTTTCATATATGTCTCAAAGACTGTGACACAATGAAGCGTCTTTTTAGTAAGAGTAATTGCGTAAGCAAGGTCGCCCTCAGAAATGGAAGCGTTGAGCTCCCGACACCAGGCTCGTATCTGCCACGGCACACCAGGTGTACAGTCATTAAGAAGCGTGGTATAGTGGAACGAAATGGGACGGGATCTCAGTCCCCCCAGACACCATCTAGATTCCCACCCTGTTTTCCCTCTGAGGGATGTCATGGGGAATCCCCTTGCCTTGACAATACTGAGCACTCTGAAGCTCTCAAAGCGGAACCATAACGGGTTTTCCCCACCGGGTCCTGCTAATTGTAAGGCCGTTGTAAGAGTTCCCGAGTGATACAGATCAGAAACCTTCATGATGTTTTTACTCTTCCAGAAATCAAAGTAAATCTCTGGTGAGTTCCACAGTAGACCCCTCAGGCTCTGAATAGGAGAAGGGTAGGGTGAAACACCCAGTCTGTGGCGAAGCTCGTGCCAGATACGTAGGGAATGACTGACAATGGGGTTATTGATTTGAGCTAAGAGGTTCGCATGCTTAGGTACCCAGATAGCATCCCGGAGGTCCAGATCTGTCGGCAAGTTGTTCCAGGTGGTACCAACCTGGTCTACCTGTCTCCACTTCCCATGCAGTGATATGAGTGAGCCTTGTTGCTTCATAATAGAGATATATGTTTGGAAATGCAATACCACCCTTGGAGAAGGGTCTCTGGAGAATTTTATACGCTATTCGGGGGATCCTGTGTCCCCACACATATCGGAGGAAAATTCTATGGATCTGTTGAAGAATCCAGTGAGGCACATTAAAGGGGAGGCATCGAAACAGATATAAGGCCTTCGGGAGGAGCGACATCTTAAGCGTGGCGACACGTCCTAGCCAAGAAATCTCACGGTGGTCCCATGATATCGTCAAGGATCTGATTTTGGCCGTCAGCTTATCAAAGTTAAGTTTGATCATAGTGTCTACATTGTCACTAAGCATTACACCCAGGTGGGTTAAGCATTCTGTAGACCACTGAAATTCAAATTTATCCTGCAGTGCAAGTAATCGCTCTGCGGAAATGTTCATGGCATATGCTTCAGTCTTAGCTACATTGGACTTGTAGTAGCTATACCCGCCAAATTTTTCAATTAGGTCAATTACCTTCGGAATCGAAGACTCCGGGTTAGTCAATAGAAGAGTCACGTCATCCGCAAAGAGGGCGATCCTTTCTTCGCGTGACGGGTATGGAACACCAGTAATTTCATCTGACAAACGTATTGCTTGGGCAAAGGGTTCCATCACCAAGGAAAAGATTAAAGGAGAGAGGGGGCACCACTGTCTGGTGCCATTGGAAATATTTATTACCGGCGAACAAAACCCTGGGCCCCTGATACAGACGTGGGGGGAAGTATAGAGGGCCTGAATGGCTAAAATAATTTGGGGGGGGGGGGAAGTTGAACACTCTGAGAACTTCCCATAGGTATTCCCACCGTACCCTGTCGAAAGCTTTCTCAGCATCCAGGGACAGGGCTACCAGTGGGGTACCATTCCTGCGGGCGTCTGAGAATATCTTAATTAAGCATCTCATGTTGTCTGGCCCCTGATGGCCTTTAGTAAAGCCGACCTGGTCCGACTGTATTAGGGTGGGTAGTAGGTTAACTAGCCTGTCCGCAAGGAGTTTCGAGTAAAGTTTCGTATCAACATTGATTAACGAAATCGGATGATAACTACTGCATAGCGTCACGTCTTTGTTCGGTTTAGGAATAGCGACGATGGACGCCTCAAGGTTCTCTCTCAATATTTGGCCATCTGATTTAATTTCGTTAAAAAGTTGTCCTAGCACCGGGGTCAGTAACTTCGAAAATCTCTTATAGAAAGCACCAGGGAAACCGTCAGGTCCCTGGGCCTTGTTATTTTTCAGATTTTTAAGAAGTAGTGAGATTTCTCTATCAGTAAACGGTGTCAGGAGAGACTCTCCGTCCTCCTCCGAAAGTGCCGGGAGACCGAGGTCTCGAAGAAAATCACCAATTTCCGTGATCGAGGCGGATCGAGGATGCTCACTTTTGGCTATGTTATATAACTTGTCATAGAACATAGCAAAGGCTGATCCAATGGCAGCTGGGGCGTAAACTCTCTTACCGTCCTGTGTGATATAAGGTATTCTTGCTGTAGCCGTTCGTTTTCTCAATTTACCAGCCAGAAGCGAATCCGCCCTATTACTTTTGTGGTAAAGAAGTTGTTTGAAAACTGAGAGGGCATTTTGGATTCTCTGTAATTCCAGCTCCTTGATCAGGCTTCTCAGTCTCTGTACCTCAGTGGAGAGTGCCTGAGTGGGGTTTTGTCTATTCAGAGTTTCCGCCACTCGAAGGTCGCAATGGAGCTTTCCCAAGGGAGCCCCCCTCAAACGACGTAATTCTGCCACCTTAGTAATACAGAAACCCCGTAGATAAGCTTTCAAGGCCGCAAATCAAATCTGATGGGACGTTTGCCCCTCTCGGTTGTCTTGCAGGAACTTAATGATTTCATCCTCGAGCCCCAGTAGGAAGGTAGTATCCTTCCACAAGAACCGAGGAAACCTCCAATGAGGCCTATCTATAGACGCCCTCGGGCCATACACCTGGAATGCGACGGCATTGTGGTCTGACCAGGTACAATAGTGTATACGCACCCCGTCGATAGAGTTCAACGTCCATGAATCAACAAAAAAATAATCAAGCCTGGAGTAGGACCTATGAGAGGCTGAGAAATATGTAAAATCTTTCGCATCGGGATGATGTGCCCGCCATACGTCGAAAAGAGAGTGTTGGGCAATCAAGTGTTGAAACTTCGGGGCCACCGAAGTGGTATAAGAGTCTATCCGTTTATTAGAAGGGATTTTCTTGTCTAAGAGAGGATCCCAGACAAGGTTAAAATCGCCCCCCAAGACCAGGGTGCCCTGTTTCAGTCTATCGACTAGGAGAAGAGTCCTTTTTAAGAAGGAAACCTGTCTTTGGTTAGGACTGTATACATTAAGAAGAGTGAACAATTGTTCATTAAGTTTCCCTATCAAGATAAGGAAGCAGCCCTCCTCATCCCTTTCCGCATGATCCAAATGAAACGCTACCCTTTTATTAATCAGGATAGAGACACCTCTCGCTTTGTCTTTGTAAGTAGAATGGAATATTTCAGAGTAATCCGAGAACTTAAGTGTAGGCATGTGTGTGGTCGACCAATGAGTCTCTTGCAGGTAGACTACATCTGGATTACGTGATTTAAGAAAGTTTCTTAACAGACTGCGCTTGTTGGGGGAATTCAGACCCTTCACATTCAAAGTGAGGAAGGTTAGCGCCATAGTATGCATTCTCCTATTTTGCAGAGCACAGGGAAGGGAGAGAAAGAGGAGGAGAGAAAAAAAAAAAAGGGGGGAGAGACCCCAAGGAGGGGGTAAAGGGGAAAAGCAAGGGGTGAGGTAAGAGAAAAAAGGCAAAGAGAGGTAAAATACTAGAGTACAGAGGAAGATGTGTTATTCAGGAGCTAAACCTCTTCAGAGAGTGAGGGACTAGCAAATGGAGTACTCACCAAGTATAAAACCAAGTCTGGGCACTATCATATAGTGGAAGGAAACAAGGTAGGAATTTAGAATCTGTGTTCACGTGTTTACGATGTAAACTACAATTCTGGGTGGGGGGGGGGCAGAAACCCGTTGGATTGGGTTACTTAAGTTTTAAGTAAATAATCGTGGTAGCCAGCAGCTACGGGGTACTTAACATATATTTATTTTAAAACTTCCTGAAAAAAACATTACTAAGAGGTAGAAAATGATTAGCTTGTAAGAGTAAGAGTAAGGGGGGGGGATCAATATAAAGAAGTGTGCTTGGACCCACAGTTATGGCGGAGAAAACATGGAAGGCATGCCGTGGTGAATGTGGTGGCTTACTAGGATAGATAAAAATCTAAGCTAAGGAATTTAGATAAAAGTGAATGGACGTATAAATATATCACATGACTGGGGTTGTAATACTCTATGACACCTCTCCTGTGAGTCTTCTAGTAGGTATCATTGATTGTAGCATATGTCCGGGTGGACTAAAGGCCATAGGTCCAAGATAATCAGTTACCAGTTAGTGTACAATAGAATAAACAGATGAAACATATAGCTATAAAACCTACTTGAGGGCATAAACATATACAAGCAAATGCATTACAACCCAATATATAACACCCTCCCATGAGAAAAAAAAAAGGGGGGGATTTCAGGGGGGGGGGGGAGTAGAGGACTCTCCCCAGATCACTCTCTGCTCTAATTACTATTGCATGGTCTCACCCACATTAGAATGGGGAAATTTTTTTAACAGTGGAGCATTGGTGTATCCTACGTGTGCAGCACCTGGTGGAGGAACATTAACATATGGTCTAAGCATCAATAATGGGGGGGAGGAAAGAAAAAAAAAAGGGGGGGGGGAGGGGCTTCTCACTGGGGATGTCATACATGATCATGTCAACATTAAATTCAAACCTTGGCATTTAAATTAGGATATAAGGCACATCACATCACAAATTGCAAAACTTATACATCTATCAATACTTTCCTTTCCCTCATATCTTTCCCTCCCCACATTTCTCCCCACAGCCTGGTGGACCTTGTGTCGTGGAGTCATTAGGGTCCACGGACTGGTGTGAGACTAGACAGGTTCCCAAGGTATAAGACCAGAGGGGTTTTTTATGTCCAAAGATAAGCAGTCTATGGAATTGCGAGCCACCCTGCCATAAAGGAAAAACATGGATCCAAGCAGTAACATGAAATACAGTCCCCCCTTTTCAAACTAAGATACTTATCGTCC
The DNA here is from genome assembly GCF_027579735.1 of Bombina bombina. NCBI lineage: Eukaryota > Metazoa > Chordata > Amphibia > Anura > Bombinatoridae > Bombina > Bombina bombina. The sequence continues at coordinate 346,828,639 of NC_069499.1, forward strand.
TGGGTTAATCAGTCACTCAGAATCTGGAGCAGGAGAATCCGACCGGAGCAAACCAGCCGTAGAAGATGAAGCAGTGTCTGAAGGCAAACTGGAGGCAAAAGACGGTGTCTTATGGGTGGGTGATCTCTGTGGTAGAGGCTGCCACTCAGAAGCAGGCCTGATAAGTGTAGACTGAGTTTTCAGTGGAGCAGCCATTGGAGTTGCAGGAGGCTTTTCCCTTGGAGGTGAAGGATGACCCCTGGGCCCTGGTATATGGAGTAGATCCCATTCTTTAAGATATTGACGTGCTCTATCTGGGGTGTTAGCTGCCAAAAGGTGGTTGTCTTTGTGGATGAGGAGCTTTGTTGGGTACCCCCATCTGTATTTTATTCCCTGCTGTCAGAGAATTTTAGTGACCTCTCTGAATGTGGCTCTCTTTTGGATAGTAAACTGTGAGAGGTCTGGAAAGACTTGAATGTCCCGGAACTTTTCTGGTAAAACAGGGTTGGAAAACATCGCCTTGGCGATCTGCTCTTTATATGTGAAAAAGTGAAAGCGGGCTATCACATCTCTGGGCTTTTCGGATGGAATATTTCATCCTCTAGGTAGCCTGTGAACACTGTCAAGCAAATTTTCATTAGGCAGTTGTGGTGATTTGAGGTGGCCACAGAATTCGGCTAGGAAAGACTCCAAGTCGGCAGCAGGGATTTCCTCAGGGATCCCCCGGAATCTGAGATTGTTGCGGCGGGAACGGTCTTCGATGTCTGCCATCTTTGCTTCTACTGTGTCAAGCATATCAACCACTACATGGGAATGGTTGGAGAGATGTGCCTGTTCTACCGCCAGATCTTCCTGTTTTTGCTCCAAGGCCTCAACCCTCTCGTTGATTGTGCCTATATCTTTTCGTAGGTCTGCTATGGAACTTTTGAAAGTTTTAGTGAGAGAGTCTTGCAAGTTATTGATTTTTTGAGTGATTGTGTTAACAATTTCAGACGCCATGGTAGATGGAAGTTCTCCAGTTGTCTGAGAGTACTGGTCAAATAACTCACTTTCAGTGGATGGAGGAATATTCAGAGACTCTGAGCTTAGCTGTCTATCCACCTGAGATTTAGGTTTAAAATGATCAGACATGGACTTTTTGTATTCAGCTTGGTTTACAGTCTTTCGCCTAGAGCCCAGTGGCATGATAAGAAGATGCTTGCGGCTTATTCCCGCTCAGGCTGTATGAAGTGTGTACAATTATAAGTGAACAGAGACCCAGGAGAAGAGTAGTTGTCAGATATGGAAGTTTAGGACATAGTAGAGAGGAAGAGGGACAGGGCCCCCTTAACTATTTCCCCCTGTCGACAGACTGCCTGCAGGTTTACATAATTAAGTCTATAGGGGCCTTTTAGCCCTGCTTAGGAAATGTGTAGACTATCCAGAAGGAGTGTATACTTATGGCATAGAGCACACTCACTCAGCAGGCAGGTGTTGAAAATTATTTGTTGTTAATAATCTTCTCACAGGATACAGTTAAATAGCACCACCATCAAGGAAAAGTATCATAGAAATTAAAGCTGTGTGCAATATACGGTAAATAACAATCCAAATTTTTATCACATACCTCCCTGGTTCATAGTTGAAGGAAAGAAACACGGTAAATACCAATCCAGCTATTGCATATGAGACAGTACCTTCAGCTTATATATTATTGAAGGAGCACCCACATAGGGAGAACGCATGTGGGGCAATGGTATATACTGTTATATAAAAGTCCTTGTGGGCCAGTTTCTATAGCCTATGGCTCAGAAAGGGACAATATACTGTATTGTTAGCAGAATCACAGGTTGTATATCACTTATACCAGAGGCTAGCAACTTTCTACTCACACGCTGCCACGTGGGATGTTGTTGGTATCACTGTGTCTGCTAAGCTTCTCAAAATAGGTTGTCCATCAGTATTTTCCCTCTCCCCTGGGGTGGTTGTTGATCCGGAGGGTTGGTCAGAGGGCTTGCTGGTACCGGGAGAATTTTTGCAAGTGTAGGCCCAATATCGAGTGCCGGTGTAGGCCGCAGCCGCAGACTTTCCTGTGAAACGTTCCGGTACTCCCAGGTGGCCTAAATTTGCGCTTTAAAGCGCCCCAAAAAACAGGCAAGGGGCAACTCCAGGTGGCCTCACAAATTGTCCTAGGTGGTTTGTGGGCAGTTTCGCTGCACTTAGCTGGTGGAAAAGGCCAAAATATACTTTTTTAGAAGCAGAGCTCTGTCTCTGCACGTCTTGCTAGTTCAGCTGCAGGCTCCGCCCCCTGCAATCTATTCTTTTGTTATTTAGGAAGCTTTAGAAGGCAGGAGATGAAAAATTAGAGAAGGCAATTAGCGCTAAAGGACAAAGTAATAGTGGTGGCAGTGCTGTGATTTTGAATGACTGAGCTGGACTATAGACTGCAGGATAAAACATTCAGGATACAAAGGGATTAATATAGATGCTGGAATAGGCAGAAGGCACAACATGGTTAAAGAGGAATTTTAGTAGAAATATGACATTCTTTAATTCATTATAACATATAATTTTGCTATTACTTGCTATAGAACTTTATGGGCTCTATTCACAAAGAGATGAATTGCAGGGGAATTGTGATTTGTATTTTTTCATTAAAGTGCCATAAACCATTTCTGAGTTATGTGCATATTATAAAAGGGTTAACTGAGGTAAAACAGTGTGTGAAAAAAGTGTAAAAAAAAGTTTAAGTATTTAAATAAAATTTCTGAAAATCTGCAAAATTACTTACACTTTAGTGTTGCCAAGTGTAGCTTGCTCCACCTCCCTTATCAGTGTCTTACTCCAAAGACTGAGGTATTATATAAAAAAGTGTGCAAGTGAGGATAATTACTTATGCAAGTAAGGGGGGTTGATGAGGGACATCAGATACTGCTATTGTTTGTAGCCAAGATGCTTGCTTGTTTCCATGGGGATAATGTCACATGCTTTGTAAAAGCTTCAGCATTATACTGTGCACTGCTTTAGTCAGGTGTCATGTGACTCTGTCCCCTACTGTGCATGTGCATTCTGCCATAGCTATGGCCGGGATTGCACCTTCCATGTATGGAAATGCCCAGAGGGGAGCTTGCTGAAAACAAAACTATGCCTGAATTAAAAGGAAACTGAGCCCAATTTTTTTTTTCGTGATTCAGATAGAGCATGCACTTTTAAGCAACCTTCTAATTTACTCCTATTATCATTTTTTCTTTGTTCTCTTGCTATCTTTATTTGAAAAAGAAGACATCTATGCTATTTTTTGGTTCAGACACTGGACAGCACTTGTTTATTGGTGGGTGAATTCATCCACCAATCAGCAAGAACAACCTAGGTTGTTCACCAAGAAAGGCCCGGCATCTAAACTTACATTCTTGCTTTTCAAATAAAGATACCAAGAGAATGAAGAACATTTTATAATAGGAGTGAATTAGAAAGTTGCTTAAAATTGCATGCTCTATCTGAATCACGAAAGGAAAAAAAAATTGGGTTCAGTGTCCCTTTAAAGGGGTTAATGAGGGTTAAAAAATAAACCTTTTTGCAGGTAAGCTTTGGCTGCATTATATATTTAAAAACTTAAGTTAGTTCATACTGTTTTATGTCCCTTTAACTATCCATTATCAAGAGCCAAACTCAATGAGTATCTCCTACAAGAACAGACAAGTAAGCCCTGCACAATGCATAGTTAAAGGGATATGAAACCCAAACATGTATTTTATGATTCAGACAGAGCATCCCATTTAAAAAAAAAAAATAATACAAATTTTTTTACTTCTATAATCAAATTTGATTTGTTCCCGTGATATTCTGTGTTGAAGAGATACCTAGGTAGGCATCTGTATCACTACATGGCAGGAAATAGTGCTGCCATCTAGTGGTCTTGCAAATGGTTAACATTGTTGCAAAACTGCTGCCTTATAGTGCTCCAGAAATGGGCCAGCTCCTAAGCTTACGTCCCTGCTTTTCAACAAAGGATACCAAGAGAATGAAGAAAAATTAATAAAGAAGTCATTTAGAATTTTTTTTTTTTTAAATTGTATGCTCTATCTGAATCATGAAAGAAAAATGTTGGGTTTCATATCCCTTTAATGTTACATACAATTCACCTGCAATTCTCCTATTTTAGGTAAATTGTACACAGCATTAACTATGCAATATGCAGTACTAACTCCGCACTTATTGCAGGAGATACTAGCTGGGTCCTAATGTATAGTTAATGGCGGGAATAGAAATGTTTCAATTCCCCTGCCATTCACCTCTTAATGAATAGACCCCTATGTGTTTAACCATATAGGTAAAGTCACACTCAGGAGCAGCTCTTGGGCAGAACAAAGCCGGAGATTTTTAAATCATGTGACTGTTGCTGCTGACTCAGTGTCCAGAGGTTTCCTGCTCTTTGTGGCTCCTGAGTGGGACTTTATCTATGTGTGTAACTCTTTTACAGGAGTTAAAAACATAGAATTCCTCAGAGAGTAGTTGTAAACGCACATGCTCTAACAAATTAGAGCGTGTTATTTTTCAAATACTATGTCCCTTTAAAAGGGAAGAATATAATGTAATTTAAAATGAGTAAAAAAAAAAGATGAGAAAATTTTAAAGTAATTATACAATACTGTAATTTATTGGAAGGTTCTATCTTTTTAAACGCTTGCAAATAATGTTGTTTAAAACATAGTTAAAGAGCCACAACACAGGTGCTCCAGGGCCGATGAGCAGGACACAGCTCATGATTGGTGGATATATACTGTATGTATGCTGCTCCCGATTGCCTCACCAGCCACGTCCTTCTGAGAAGCAGAAAAACATTGCACCCAGGCGTACAACTTCACAATGGTTTTAATTCCTTTGCAAAATAACCAACATTTGTTTAAAAAGAAAAATATCCTGGCACACAAGAACATTTTATTTCTCTTGTAAGGTGTATCCAGTCCACGGGTTCATCCATTACTTGTGGGATATTCTCCTTCCCAACAGGAAGTTGCAAGAGGACACCAACAGCAGAGCTGTCTATATAGCTCCTCCCCTAACTGCCACCCCCAGTCATTCTCTTGCAACTCTCGACAAGATAGGAAGTATAAGAGATATGTGGTGACTTAGTGTAGTTTTTACCTTCAATCAAGAGTTTGTTATTTTTAAACGGTACCGGCGTCGTACTGTTTTACTCCCAGTCAGAAATTAGAAGAAGAATCTGCCTGGAGGTTGATGATCTTAGCGGTTTGTAACTAAGGTCCATTGCTGTTCTCACGCATAACTGAAGAGTATGGGAAAGACTTCAGTTGGGGGAAAGGTTTGCAGTTTACCTGCTTTGAGGTATGTTCAGTATATTTATTTCTAGAGAGATGATAAGATCTAGAAAATGCTGACAGAGCCTTGTATAATTGAGGTAAGCCTGATGCAGTGATTTAACAATGACTGGGATCATGCATACAAAAAAGGGTAATATTCATGTTAATACTCATATATGTTAGTGACAAAACGTTTACATGTTATATAGAAAGAACGTTTTTTCTCTGAGGGTGATAAATCGTTTTTTGGGGCCTAGTTTCCACATGGCTAGTCAGATACTTCTAGGAGTATTTTCTTAAGGCCCTCTGACATCGAGTGCATGGTGGGAGGGGCTTATTTTCGCGCTCTAGATGCGCAGTTCTTATTCAGACTGAGACATCCAGCTTCCCTAAAGGAGTCCTCTGGCATCTGAGGACCACTATAGAGGGCTTATTTCTTCCCTAAATCGTATTTGAGGGCCGGTAGGAGCCACAGCAGAGCTGTGGCAAGGTGTTTAACTGTTTATTAACGTTTTTTAACGTTTTTCAAATCCGGAAGGGTTAATCACCCATTTGCAAGTGGGTGCAATGCTGCTTTAGTCCCTTATACACACTGTAAAAATTTCTAAGAGTTTACTACTTTTTAACACTGTTTTGCAGTTTATGTGATAGTTTTTTTTCTCTTAAAGGCACAGTACCGTTTTTGTTTAATTGCTGTTTCACATTTATTAAAGTGTTTTCCAAGCTTGCTGGTCTCATTACTAGTCTGTTAAACATGTCTGACATAGAGGAAACTCCTTGTTCAATATGTTTAGAAGCCATTGTGGAACCCCCTCTTAGATTGTGTACCAAATGTACTGAAATTTCTATAACTTATAAAGACCATATTATGGCATTTAAAGATTTATCACCAGAGGTTTCTCAGACTGACAAGAGGGAGGTTATGCCATCTAGCTCTCCCCACGTGTTAGAACCTATAACTCCCGCTCAAGTGACGTCAAGTACATCTAGCGCGTCCAATGCGTTTACCTTACAAGACATGGCGGCAGTTATGACTAATACCCTCACAGAGGTATTGTCCAAACTGCCAGGGTTACAAGGAAAGCGAGACAGCTCTGGGGCTAGAACAAATACAGAGCTTTCTGACGCTTTAGTAGCTATCCGATATACCCTCACAATGCTCCGAAGCCGCGGCAAGGGAGTTGCTATCTGTGGGTGAGATTTCAGATTCAGGGAAGACGTTACTTCAGTCCGATTCTGAAATGACAGCTTTTAAATTTAAGCTTGAACACCTCCGCTTATTGCTCAGGGAGGTTTTAGCGACTCTGGATGACTGTGACCCCATTGTAGTTCCAGAGAAATTGTGTAAAATGGACAAATACTTTGCAGTGCCTGTTTACACTGATGTCTTTCCAGTCCCTAAGAGGTTCTCGGAAATTATTACTAAGGAATGGGATAGACCAGGAGTTCCGTTCTCTCTCCCTCCTGCTTTTAAAAAGATGTTTCCCATAGATGTCGCTATACTGGACTCGTGGCAGACAGTCTCTAAGGTGGAGGGTGCTGTTTCCACCCTAGCTATCCCCATCGAGGACAGTTGTGCTTTCTTAGATCCTATGGATAAAAAATTGGAGGGACTCCTTAAGAAAATTTTTATCCATCAAGGTTTTATTATCCAGCCTCTTGCATGCATTGCCCCAGTTACTGCTGCAGCGGCTATTTGGTTCGAGTCTCTTGAGGAGGCTCTACAGGTGGAGACCCTGTTAGATGATATTTTAGACAGGATTAAAGCTCTCAAGTTAGCTAATTCCTTTATTTCTGACGACGTTTTTCATCTAACCAAACTAACGGCTAAGAATTCAGGTTTTGACATTCTGGCGCGCAGGGTGCTATGGCTTAAGTCCTGGTCAGCAGACGTTACTTCAAAGTCTAAGCTTCTTAACATCCCCTTCAAAGGACAGACCCTATTCGGGCTGGGCCTGAAGGAGATCATTTCTGATATTACTGGAGGGAAAGGTCACGCCCTTCCTCAGGATAGGTCCAATAAATTAAGGACCAAACAGAATAATTTTCGTTCATTTCGAAACTTCAAGAGTGGCGCAGCTTCAGCTTCCTCTAATGCAAAACAAGAGAGAAATTTTGCCCAGTCCAAACCAGTCTGAAGACCAAACCAGGCTTGGAACAAAGGGAAGCAGGCCAAACCTGCTGCCGCCTCTAAGACAGCATGAAGGAGTAGCCCCCGATCCGGGACCGGATCTAGTAGGGGGCAGACTTTCTCTCTTCGCCCAGGCTTGGGCAAGAGACGTCCAGGATCCCTGGGCATTAGAGATTGTTTCCCAGGGATATCTTCTGGACTTCAAAGCTTCATCTCCAAAGGGGAGATTTCATCTCTCACAATTATCTGTAAACCAGATAAAGAGAGAGGCATTCTTACGTTGTGTTCAAGACCTACTGGTTATGGGAGTGATCCACCCAGTTCCAAGGGAGGAACAGGGGCAGGGCTTCTATTCAAATCTGTTTATAGTTCCCAAAAAAGAGGGAACCTTCAGACCAATCTTGGATCTCAAGATCCTAAACAAATTTCTCAGGGTCCCATCCTTCAAGATGGAGACTATCCGAACCATCCTCCCTATGATCCAGGAGGGTCAATATATTACTACCGTGGACTTAAAGGATGCTTATCACCACATTCTGATTCACAGAGATCATCATCAGTTCCTCAGGTTCGCCTTCTTAGACAGGCATTACCAGTTTGTGGCTCTTCCCTTCGGATTAGCCACGGCACCAAGAATCTTTACGAAAGTTCTAGGGTCCCTACTGGTGGTTCTAAGGCCACGGGGCATAGCGGTGGCTCCTTACCTAGACGACATTCTGATACAGGCGTCGACTTTTCAAATCGCCAAGTCCCATACGGACATTGTTCTGGCCTTTCTGAGGTCTCACGGGTCGAAGGTGAACGAAGAAAAGAGTTCTCTCTCCCCTCTCACAAGAGTTTCCTTCCTAGGAACACTGATAGATTCAGTAGAAATGAAAAATTTTCTGACAGAGGTCAGGTTATTAAAGCTTCTAACTTCCTGCCGTGCTCTTCATTCCACTTCTCAGCCATCAGTGGCTCAGTGTATGGAAGTAATCGGCCTAATGGTAGCGGAAATGGACATAGTTCCGTTTGCCCGCCTACATCTCAGACCACTGCAACTTTGCATGCTCAATCAGTGGAATGGGGACTACACAGATTTGTCCTCTCTGCTAAATCTGGATCAAGAGACCAGGGATTCTCATCTCTGGTGGTTATCTCGGGTCCATCTGTCCAGGGGAATGAGTTTCCGCAGGCCAGAGTGGACTATAGTGATGACAGATGCCAGCCTTCTGGGCTGGGGCGCAGTCTGGAACTCCCTGAAGGCTCAGGGTTCATGGACTCAGGAGGAAGCCCTCCTTCCGATAAACATTCTGGAACTGAGAGTGATATTCAATGCTCTTCAGGCTTGGCCTCAACTAGCTGTGGTCAGGTTCATCAGATTTCAGTCGGACAATATCACGACTGTAGCCTATATCAACCATCAGGGGGGAACAAGAAGCCCCCTGGCAATGTTGGAGGTTTCAAAGATAATTCTATGGGCAGAGGTTCACTCTTGCCATCTCTCAGCTATCCATATTCCAGGAGTAGAGAACTGGGAGGCGGATTTTCTAAGTCGGCAGACTTTTCATCCGGGGGAGTGGGAGCTCCATCCGGAGGTATTTGCCCAACTGATTCAACTATGGGGCAAACCAGAATTAGATCTGATGGCATCTCCTCAGAACGCCAAGCTTCCTTGTTACGGGTCCAGGTCAAGGGATCCCCAGGCAGTGCTGATAGATGCTCTAGCAGTGCCATGGTCCTTCAGCCTGGCTTATGTGTTCCCACCATTTCCTCTCCTCCCTCGTCTTATTGCCAAGATCAAGCAGGAGAGAGCTTCTGTGATTTTGATAGCACCTGCGTGGCCACGCAGGACTTGGTATGCAGATCTGGTGGACATGTCATCCTTTCCACTATGGACTCTGCCGCTGAGGCAGGACCTTCTACTTCAGGGTCCTTTCAACCATCCAAATCTAATTTCTCTGCGGCTGACTGCTTGGAGATTGAACGCTTGATTTTATCAAAACGTGGTTTCTCCGAGTCGGTCATTGATACCTTAATTCAGGCTCGAAATCCTGTCACCAGGAAAATCTATCATAAGATATGGTGTAAATATCTTCATTGGTGTGAATCCAAGGGTTACTCATGGAGTAAAGTCAGGATTCCTAGGATATTATCCTTTCTCCAAGAAGGATTGGAGAAGGGATTGTCAGCTAGTTCCTTAAAGAGACAGATTTCTGCTCTGTCTATTCTTCTGCACAAGCGTCTGGCAGATGTTCCAGACGTTCAGGCGTTTTGTCAGGCTTTAGTTAGAATCAAGCCTGTGTTTAAACCTGTTGCTCCGCCATGGAGTTTAAATTTAGTTCTTAAAGTTATTCAAGGGGTTCCGTTTGAACCTCTGCATTCCATAGATATCAAGCTTTTATCTTGGAAAGTTTTGTTTTTGGTAGCTATCTCTTCGGTTCAAAGAGTTTCAGAGTTATCTGCCTTACAGTGTCATTCCCCTTATCTGATCTTCCATGCAGATAAGGTAGTTTTGCGTACCAAACCTGGGTTTTTTCCTAAGGTGGTATCTAATAAGAATATCAATCAGGAGATTGTTGTTCCGTCACTGTGTCCTAATCCTTCTTCAAAGAAGGAACGTCTATTACACAATCTTGATGTGGTTCGTGCTTTAAAGTTTTATTTACAAGCTTCTAAGGATTTTCGTCAAACATCTGCATTGTTTGTTGTCTTCTCTGGACAGAGGAGAGGCCAAAAGGCTTCGGCATCTGCTCTTTCTTTTTGGCTGAGAAGCATAATCCGTTTAGCTTATGAGACTGCTGGCCAGCAGCTTCCTGAAAGAATTACAGCTCATTCCACTAGAGCGGTAGCTTCCACATGGGCTTTTAACAAAGAGGCCACTGTTGAACAGATTTGTAAGGCGGCGACTTGGTCTTCGCTTAATACCTTTTCTAAATTCTACAAATTTGATACTTTTGCTTCCTCTGAGGCTATTTTTGGGAGAAAGGTCTTGCAGGCAGTGGTGCCTTCCATTTAAGTTCCTGCCTTGTCCCTCCCTTCATCCGTGTCCTAAAGCTTTGGTATTGGTATCCCACAAGTAATGGATGAACCCGTGGACTGGATACACCTTACAAGAGAAAACAAAATTTATGCTTACCTGATAAATTTCTTTCTCTTGTGGTGTATCCAGTCCACGGCCCACCCTGTCACTTTAAGGCAGGTGTTTTTTATTTTTAAACTACAGTCACCACTGCACCCTATAGTTTCTCCTTTTTTCTTGCTTGTCTTCGGTCGAATGACTGGGGGTGGCAGTTAGGGGAGGAGCTATATAGACAGCTCTGCTGTGGGTGTCCTCTTGCAACTTCCTGTTGGGAAGGAGAATATCCCACAAGTAATGGATGAACCCGTGGACTGGATACACCACAAGAGAAAGAAATCTGTCAGGTAAGCATAAATTTTGTTTTTTCCACTAGTAAAATGATTAATTATGGAGCAGATTTGCATATCCAGATAGAAACTAACAGAATACAGTAATTCTCTTCTGAATATATAAACTGTTCAAATCAACCCACAGAAACACAACATGGATGAAACATTGAAACAGATTTTGATGGCAGATAAGAACAAGTCTGCCTAATATTTCCTAAAAGTGTAAACTTTTCCACTGGCATTCTTGAAGTCCCCTACAGTGTTTGTCCTTACCACCTCTAATGGAAGTTTATTCCATGCATCCTTTATGTGAAGAAGTGCTTCACATATTACTAATGAACCTTCTACCCTTCAGCTTGAGATCATGACCCCTAGTTCTGGAATTGCTCTTTTTGTGAAAAAAACTTACAGCCTCAGAAAATACATTCATGACAGCTATTTTATCTTTAATAACCATATATCTCACAGCGCTTAAACCAATGTGATTCCTTCTGGCTCCTAGGAGTAAGGGTACCTAGCCAGCCCTAAGCATATACAGTTAAAGTTTATCAAGATCCAATGAGCGCCTATTATACAAGGCTAAGGATATGTTATTAAAATTGTATCATTTAATTTCAACATAAAAACAACATAAATAAATACATACAGCTATAACCAAAAACATGGATCCATGTGATTAAAATAAAATTGGGACAATGTGATACATCCTGTTATATACAGTTATTATACTTAACTGTATATAACAGAACTTATCACATTGTCCCAATTTTATTTTAATCACATGGATCCATGTTTTTGGTTATAGCTGTATGTATTTATTTATGTTGTTTTTATGTTGAAATTAAATGATACAACATATCCTTAGCCTTGTATAATAGGCGCTCCTTGGATCTTGATAAACATTAGCTATTTTATCTTTAATGTGATTCAACAACATAAAATTGATTTCTGACTGTTGCAATTTAAAGCAGGTGAGTATACTTACACAAGCAGCAAATCAGGTTGTGATTAAAAAAAGTAATACTTTCACCATAAAAAGGTTAAAAAAAACCCCCACTAAGTAATTGTGGAGCATATCTACATATCCAAACAACTCTGGTGACCTGTTTTTTTCTACAAAGTATTATTAACAAACAGTGAGGTCCATTCAAGTCAGAAATGTTTAGCAAAGTACATTGCAAGGGATTTTTATGGAATTTTAAGTAAAATGTAATAATAATAAGGTGGTGATTAACAATACTGAATTAATTACCTGTCATATTTTACTGTCACTTTGACCCTGATTTTGTTCTTGCATAAACCATGTTGAAAGGGTTTGAAACACCTGTCTGTCATAGATTTTTTTAACTAGATTTTATTGTTAAATCATTTCTTAAAGGGACATGATACTCATATCCTAAAGCACTTGAAAGAGATGCAGCATAACTGTAAAAAGCTGACAAGAAAATATCACCTGAACATCTCTTTGTAAAAAAGGAAGATATTTGACCTTGAAAATGTCTTCACCTTGCAAGAGTAAGTGCTGGTAACAGTTATACTTCAGCTACTGTCCATCTGCAAGTTGAAAGAAAAAAAAAACCTAGCCAATCAGCATCACATTGCCCAGGTTTCACTGAAATCTCATGAGATTTGATAGTAGACTGAATAGGGAAATAACATGACTGCACATGCCAGATGCACGCTCCATTGCAAGTCCTGGGACTAGTATCATGATTGGCTGCTTAAAGTCCTTTTACAGTGGGGTGTGAATAATTAGGAAATGTGAGGTAAAATATCTTCCCTTTTTACATATAGATGTTCATGTGATATTTTCTAATCAGCTTTTTACAGCTATGCTGCATCAGTTTCAAGTGCTTCAACATTTGGTTATCATGGCCTTTTAATTCAAATTCAATTAAAGATTAGGTATCCACTGGAATAGATTTGAAACTGATACAAACACACCACCCTTGCTGCTTTACAATCTATACAAAAAATGATTGTTTATAAAATAAAGGGCACCCCCATGTTGCAACCTAGGTTTCCTTCTTGGCTGAGGCCAACTGCTGCCTGCAACTAATGACTGTGTGGTATACAAATGGTTTAAGTTTGGAGTCTGAATGAACTCTTTTAACAGGAAATGGAAAGGCAACATCTATCAGAAATAAATTGCAGGAAATGTGACAAAATATACAAAGAAATACACATACACATTTATTATTAGAATCTCAAAGTGTTCAATGTTCCTTTAATAGGCTACATAGTATACAAGCTACTAAAAAGCATACTGGTTGTATTTTGGAAAGAAGAGATGGAATATAAATGATAAAATGGGTGAAATCATAGTTAGAAGGTGTGAAGTAGATTGTGCTAGAATGAGTAAAATATAATGTATAGAATAAATATAATGGGTAAGAATTGCGGTCCACTTTTGATTCTTTTATCTTTTTTACCCACTGAGCGATACTGTATTACTGTTTCCATTTAATTAATGCACTACATGCAATTTGTCAGGGTACATTGATAATTCTAACTCTCTTAGAGAATGCATCGGGATGAAATGCAGAAATTTAAAGAAGAATTTAGACAATGGACCCCTGTTGAGTCAGAAGTAAATTTCCCAAATAGACAGTCACCTCATGATATAAATTCAGGGAGCTGCTATAACTCAGCTGATGAGGGGGAGGGAAGCTCTAGTAGTGAGTCAGAGGGCGGAGATAGCTACCCAAATAGCCCACGTAATAATAATGTACGTAGGGGGTCTCCCCATAGTTAAAGGGAAAATAGGGAACACTCCAACCCCAAAAATAAGGCTCCTAGGAAATCCCAAGATACGTCTAATAAGGTATATGACACCCCTAAAATAATTACTTTCTTAAAGGATGCAGTACCTAAGTTCTCCAACAAGGGAACCAACTCTATAATTGACCACTTAGAGACCTTTGAAAATGCTTTATCTATAATGAATGTTACAAGTGAGCAGTCAAAAATGTAATTTCTCTCTGGGTATTTGAAGGTAAATATCACAAATTCTTTACTTCACTAAAGTATATGAATATTCATTCTTGGAATGAGACAAAACGACAGTGCAGAAAGGAATTCGGGCAATATTGCACTAAAACTGCAGCAAAAATAGCTGTATACGGTTTAAAATGTAGTGCAAACCAAAGCCCTATAGAATTACTTTCTGTATTGAAAAATGCGTACAGTATGGCTGAAGATTATCCCTTATTTGAATGCCCAGAATTTGTGAATTTATTCTTTGAAGCACTGCCCGCACCAATCAAAGTTAATATAGCTAGAGATTTTGATGAGCACTGCTCATTGGACTGGCTGATCAAAGAGAGTACAAATATATACTATATTCAGCAGTCTGGTGAACAGGGGGTTAAAAGGGAACCAAAATCAAGTCCCAAAATTGTGGCAGAAACTAGGGTGTCACCTAGCCCCCTCAATTTGGAGTCTAAAAAGAAAACCTATGCGGAGGTGGCCCGAGAAAACAGGCCATCCCCACAAAATTTTAACTCTGCCCCTCCCCCAACATGGGCTGAGGCACAGAAAGACTATACCCAAAATGGGGAGCATACCCAGGTAAATAATTACTCCCAAAGAGAAGAATACACACAAGATAATAGGTATCCCCGCAAAGGTAGATACAATAAGTGGCGAAAATACTCTCAGGGTAACCAGACACCCCAAGTAAATAGTGCTCCCCAAAATACTAACACTGAACAGGTTGAACCCCAAAGACAACCACGTAAAAATAGGAGAAATAGCTATGATTCTGAGGGATCCCAAGGACCCAGGAATCAATACTCTGGGACATCAAAAAGTCGGTCCATGGGTAATGATAGCTTGTCCATTCAAGTTGGCCAACTCAGCACACAAGTTAGTCAGTTATGTACACTGTTTACTAATATGAGTCAAGCTTTTACGGCTCAGCAACCTAACAATCCTTTTTTAGGGGTACAGCCAGTGGCCAGCAGTGGGCCACAGGCACAGTCATAAATACTGCAGTATTACCTTAGAGAGGGGAGAGATATACCAAATGAAATGATAAATGTCAATAATGGTACTAATCATGTTCTCTCCCCACAGACCGGAAACGGACGATTTAGCTGTGATCACAAGCAACCTCAGCCAGGAACCCAGTTGACCCTGTTATAGAGGGGACCGGTAAGAATGAAGTTTCTTTTGCATCAGGTAACACGGCGGATTCAGGTAACACGTGGCGAAGCCCACAAGTGTGTAATCATGCCAATTTTATGTGTGAAATGGTAGAAACTGTAGGGAGATATTATGTATTAGCTGAGTTGCAGTATTCTCCAACCCTATCATGGGATTAATTGATACTGGATCTCAGGCAACTATTTTATCCCACAGGTACTACACACAACTAAATGAGCTAACACTCCACAAACCTAAAATAAAAGAATTTGATGGTTCACTAATAGGTGTTGGGGGTGACTCTCTAAATGTCTACGGTACGGCATGGTTAAAATTTAAACTGGGAAACAGGGTCATAAGACACCCTGTCATTATAGTGGATCTGCCAACTGATCGTTTAATTATTGGTAGTGATCTCCTGAAGCGATTAAGCACCATAATTGATTGCATAAATAATGTAATTTGGTCACAAGTGAAAAGGCCTATTAATTATGAGCTATCTGATATATCTCGCACCCGACATAACTGTCACGTGGTGGAAGAGAAACCAGATGCTGTGGAGATTCATTTCAGGAATAACTCTGTACCTGAAATCACTATCCTACAGATAGATGATCAGACTCCTTTAAGTGGTTCTGATGGTAATACTTTTAAAATTTCGCCTGGAAAGATAGCGAATATTTCCTTAGACGGCGATGTATTAACCATATCTCTCCACAAGCGGGATCACAAAATCCCTAAGGGGGGGAGGCCACGCTCAATACCTTGCAGGAATTTAGAGAGTTAAAGAGGATCTATTTATCCCTATACAAGTGCATGACCTTGGGAAAACCAAGTATGCTAAATTGAACTTAAAACAGGAAGCTAGCTATATAAGCGAAGGCTTATTAGCGCAGATAGCTGAACCTAAAGTGATTAAATATCTTTCTCCCCAAGACCACTGTGTCCACGGCCTGGACGACAGGTTTGAAAGCTATAACATCACAGCTAAGTGCTTATTATCTATATCTATAGGTAATAAATCAGCGAAACACCTGTTTTTAGTTTTAAATACTCCCTGTAATCAAATATACGTTGGCAATGATCTCTTACATAGATATGCCATACAAATAGATTTGATTAACTCTTGCCTCTGGAGCAGGTTAAAGGGGGACCCTTAAGTATTTCAGGATGAAAATGCAGCCCTGAAATCAAATCAGAAATTCCCACATGCTGTAAATATGCAGGTGTCTAACGATGTTATAATTCCTGTCGGGGCTGATAAATTTCTTTTACCCTTACAGGTGAAAAGAGGTCAGAAATTAAAAACTTCTGAAACACTAATTTGCCTCTCCCATAGAATACAAAATCTGGATATCACAATGGCCCATATTCCTTTGGTAAATATTGGAACTATTCCAATACATGTTATTGTGCATAACATGACCCCACAGGATATAACCTTATCCAAGGGAACTACCATAGGATATGCGCTGGAATCAAGTTATTACACTTTTGGATTCCAGAATAATGTAATTGGGCTAATACCTGAAGGATACTTAACTGAAGAACAATTAATAGAACAATCCTTTGCTTCTATGCCAGAGGGTCTATTTACTATTCAGTCTATTTATCCCTTCAGCTCAGAGGAAGGCATCTGTAAAATTGATGAAGCCTCTCTAGTATTTGATCAGCTCATCAAAGCGCAAGAATACCCCAATACCCAGAGTCATGGGGGCAATGTAAATTATAATCAAGGGGACTTCACCTCTTAGTTGGAAGAAGCCTATGAAATAGGACAGCCTGAAATCTTTCCAGGATTTCAGCAAATAGTCGAAGAGCAAATATCTTTAGCTAATGGCTGTTCCAGTGATGATGAACGCCGACAGCTACGATAACTCCTGATGGAGTACAAGGATATTTTTGCTAGGGATTCTTATGACTGTGGGACTACAGACTTGCACACTGCAAGAATCCAAACAGATCCCAATGCACCACCTGTCTTTGTCAAACAATACAGACTTCATTTAGCCTCATATGATTCTCTTACAGAAATCATAAGGAACTTGGAAGAAAGGGGTATTATCTGACAGGTGCACAGCTCTTATAACAATCCTATTCTAGGTGTTCTTAAGCCCAATGGACAATGACATTTGTGTGCTGACTTAAGACAGCTAAACAAATGAGTGTACATGTCTGGCTGGCCTTTGCCATATATTGACCAGTGCCTAGCGCAGATGCAGGGATCCAAAATATTCACTGCCATTGATTGTGCACAGGGATATTGGACCAAAAAGGTACATGAGGAGGACCAGTATGAGCTGGCATTCTCATTCCAAAAGGTCCAGTATGCATTCCAGAGACTTCCATTTGGATACATAAATTCTGGACATGAATTTGCTGTATTCATGCATAAGGCTATGCCTGATGCACTGGAAAGGGGGACCTTCTCTTATGTTGATGATGTTTTAATCAAAAGCACAGACTTTGAAAAACACATCACAGAGCTTAAACACATCCTCAGCCAACTTAAAAGGGCAGGCGTCAAATTATCCCTACAAAAAGCTCAATGGTGCCGCACTCGTTTAACCCCTTAATGACCACAGCACTTTTCCATTTTCTGTCCGTTTGGGACCAAGGCTATTTTTACATTTTTGCGGTGTTTGTGTTTAGCTGTAATTTTCCTCTTACTCATTTACTGTACCCACACATATTATATACCGTTTTTCTCACCATTAAATGGACTTTCAAAATATACCATTATTTTCATCATATCTTATAATTTACTATAAAAAATATTATAAAATATGAGGAAAAAATGGAAAAAAACACACTTTTTCTAACTTTGACCCCCAAAATCTGTTACACATCTACAACCACCAAAAAACACCCATGCTAAATAGTTTCTAAATTTTGTCCTGAGTTTAGAAATACCCAATGTTTACATGTTCTTTGCTTTTTTTGCAAGTTTTAGGGCCATAAATACAAGTAGCACTTTGCCATTTCCAAACCACTTTTTTTCAAAATTAGCGCTAGTTACATTGGGACACTAATATCTTTCAGGAATCTCTGAATATCCATTGACATGTATATATTTTTTTTTAGAAGACATCCCAAAGTATTGATCTAGGCCCATTTTGGTATATTTCATGCCACCATTTCACCGCCGAATGCGATCAAATAAAAAAAATTTTTTACTTTTTCACAAATTTTTTCACAAACTTTAGGTTTCTCACTGAAATTATTTACAAACAACTCATGAAATTATGGAATAAATGGTTGTAAATGCTTCTCTGGGATCCCCTTTGTTCATAAATAGCAGACATATATGGCTTTGGCTTTGCTTTTTGGTAATTAGAAGGCTGCTAAATGCCACTGCGCACCACACGTGTATTATGCCCAGCAGTGAATGGGTTAATTAGGGAGCATGTAGGGAGCTTCTAGGGTTAATTTTAGCTCTAGTGTAGTGTAGTAGACAACCCCAAGTATTGATCTAGGCCCATTTTGGTATATTTCATGCCACCATTTCACCGCCAAAAGCAATCAAATAAAAAAAAATTGTTCACTTTTTCAAACTTTAGGTTTTTCACTAAAATTATTTACAAACAGCTTGTGCAATTATGGCACAAATGGTTTTAAATGCTTCTCTGGGATCCCCTTTGTTCAGAAATAGCAGACATATATGGCTTTGGCGTTGCTTTTTGGTAATTATAAGGCCGCTAAATGCTGCTGCGCATCACATGTGTATTATGGCCAGCAGTGAAGGGGTTAATTAGGTAGTTTGTAGGGAGCTTGCAGGGTTAATTTTAGCTTTAGTGTAGAGATCAGACTCCCACCTGACACATCCCACCCCCTGATCCCTCCCAAACAGCACTCTTCCCTCCCCCACCCCACAATTGTCCCCGCCATCTTAAGTACTGGCAGAAAGTCTGCCAGTACTAAAATAAAAGGTATAAAAAAAAAAAAAAAAATTTTTTAAGCATATTTACATATGCTGCTATGTAGGGTCCCCCCTTAGCCCCCAACCTCCCTGATCCCCCAAAATAGCTCCCTAACCCTCCCCCTCTGCCTTATTGGGGCCATCTTGGGTACTGGCAGCTGTCTGCCAGTACCCAGTTTGCAAATAAAAATGTTTATTTTTTATTTTTTATTATTTGTTTCTGTAGTGTAGCTTCCCCCCCACAGTCCAATACCCCACCAGCCAAACCGATCACCAAAATAAACATATTAACCCCTTTGATCCCCACTTCTAACAAAAAAACTTTCTGTAGCGTAGTGGTTCCCACCCGCTCCCTCCCCGTGCACGCGCCCGCCCGGCCTCCCCGTGCACGTGCGCGTGTCCGTGCGCGTCCCCCGGTCGTCCCCGCCCCCGATCCCGCCCCCCTCCGCATCACAAAGGCCATCGATGGCCGCCACCCACCTCCCACACCGGCTCCCACCCACCAACAAACGTAGCCGTTAATGTCCGGTGCAGAGAGGGCCACAGAGTGGCTCTCTCTGCACCGGATGGCTACAAATGGTTATTGCAGGATGCCTCGATATCGAGGCATCACTGCAATAACCGGAAAGCAGCCGGAAGCGAGCAGGATCGCTTGCAGCTGCTTTCCACACCGAGGACGTGCAGGGTACGTTCTCAGGCGTTAACTGCCTTTTTTTTGAGGACGTACCCTGCACGTCCTCGGTCATTAAGGGGTTAAACTTCTTAGGACATGAAGTTACTTCTGAAGGGCTAAATCCTCAGAAGAAAAAGGTGGAAGCTATAGAAATTTCTAAAAACCCAACTAACTTAATTGAGATCATTCCTGGGTATGACGAATTATTCTCGCAAATTCATTGATAATTATGCAGAATTAGCTAAACCACTACTACTTCTTCTAAAGAAGGATGTGAAATGGCACTGGAGTGAGACTCAAGAGACAGCTATCAGAGAGCTGAAGAGAAAACTCACTCAAGCACCTTGCTTAGCGTACCCTGAAGGGGATAAACCTTTCTTCTTAGAGACAGGTTACACAGACATAAGCATGAGTGCTGTTTTATATCAAAAGCATGATAAGTTAAGCAAAGTCATTGCTTATGTGAGCAAAACTCTATCCCCAGTAGAAATAAGATTTAGCGATTGTGAAAAAGCCCTCTTATCTGCTGTATGGGCTCTACAAAATTTCCGCAGCTATATACAGGGCGAGAAAATTATTGTAGAAACGGCCCACCAGCCTTTGCTATATCTGCAAAGTGAGAGAATAAGAGATGGGAATTTGTCTAATAGCCGCATAACAGCGTGGACTCTTTCCTTACAAGGCTGGCCTTTAGACATTCGCTATAAGCAGAATAAAAAGAATCCAGTCGCACAAGGACTTGCTGAGCTCCACGACTGTACAGCCAAGGATCCTGAGGAAGAACTATTAGAAGATGACTTCCTGGAGGAACAATTGCTTTCCCAGTATAAAATGTACAATACGGACCATTGTCGAACGTTACCTTGGGTATATGTTGATGGTTGTTCTTAACATGCCACTTTTGATAATGAGCGCAGACTAGTCGCTGGCATTGGTATAACTTGGGCAAATGGATACCCAAATATATCTATAGGTTTCAACATTGAACCAAGATCCAGTCAGGTTGCAGAACTAACTGCTGTTCTAAAAACCATTGAAATGGCTATTGAACAGGGTATTCATGAAATTGTGATCATTACTGACTCAAATTACGTGTGTGACAGTTTTGTTGAATACCTGCCAACTTGGAAAAGGAATGGCATGCAAAAAAGTAACAACAAACCAGTCAAGCATGGCAAGTTTGATAATCTGGTGGTATCCAATAATTTAACCATACACTGGAAGAAGACCAAGGGCCATTCCAGGGTGCTAGGTCCTGAAAAGGAAGTCAATGATCTTGCGGATTCATTAGCCAAACAAGGAGCCATAACTGGAGAACTCCTTAATATCGACCACTTAATGGGTGCAATTCAGGTAGAAGCAATTACCAGAAACCAGGCTAAACAACAGAGAGAGCCTAACCTGGTACAATGGAGTCAGGATTCTCCTAGTGAGGACCTGATCACTAGTCAAAAAGAAGACCCCATTGTAAGCATCTTCTATAAACACATAGAAGATCCTGAAAGCAACCCCATCTCAAAAGATGATTGTATTGGCAAGGAAGATCTTAGAATCTTAATGAAGTCCAGATCACAATTCAAGTTACAGGATGGTTTGTTAATTAGAACCTCCAAAACTGGCATCCAGCAATGGGTAGTACTCACTAAGTTCAGGAGTCTCATGCTTCAACATGCCCATGATGCTTCCACATCTGGCCATCGTGGCGCCGAATTAACGTATTAAATATTGCGTGATTATGCCTTCTGGCCACACATGTTGAAAGATGTTCAAACTTACTGTCAAGATTGTTTAATCTGTCCAAAGTTCCAACCAACTGCACCAACGCATAGAGCGCCATTGCAGAAAAGGGGGATGGTAATGCCATGGTCAGATGTACAAATTGATTTTATTGGTCCAGTAACTAGGTCATCAAGAGGTAACCAATACATGTGAACAGTGACATGCCTGTTCACTAAATGGGTAGAGTGCATCAGCGCACCTAACAATAGTGCTGAAACATGTGCAGCATTGCTCATCAACCACGTGTTTTCCATATTTGGTTTACCTCAAAGAATCGAATCAGATCAGGGAACCCACTTCACTAGCGAAGTGATGACCAAAATGTGGAAAATACTAGGGGTTAAAAGAAAGCTCCATATTGCACATAGAGCTGCCTCAAGTGGTAGTGTAGAGCGTTAAAACCAATCCATTGTGAAAATCCTCAAAAAGTTTGTGAGTGAAATGGGCAAAGACTGGGATGTAAATCTACCTCTAGTCCTAATGGCATTAAGAGCAACTCCAAGTAGTGCTACCAAGACCAAAATATCTCCAGTTGCCTATAAAATTAGGATACCCAAAAATGATACTTTTATGGATAAATGGGTCCATTTTAATCAGTTGTGAGCATGCCATCCTAGGTCCCAACTACAAGTCATAGAGGGAGAATGAAGTGTCATATCCCCAAATGCACTAAAGACATACTGTAGTTTAAAGATGCCTAGCTAATGAGAATAAGGGCTCAAAAATAACGGACTCTTCTCATAGAAGACTGTCTATGATGGATACCGTCAATAAACTCACCAAGTACCACTGACTTTAAGCCAATTCAAATACATGTGTCCTACATCTATCTGGATTGGAAGGGTGAATTATGTCAGGGTATAGGTGAATGACATATATATAAATAAATATATATATAATAAAACAAAATAATTTGTTTATATATGAAGCCATGTTTTTATCAGATATTACTATAAGGTTACAATTCTGATGTCCAAAATTGTACTTAAAACCCAGATAATTTAAATACACACCTCAGAGCTCAATGCAGACAAGATGTCCCAAAAACTTCAAAAGAGAGCATTTGCTCCCTAGCCAAAAGTACAAACTTCAAAACATTCTTTACCTCACCACTTAATGAGATTAGATCTTTTCAAACAAAGATAAACATGGTACCTAGATTACAGGAATACCTGGAGTGACAGAGACGTAATGTCTAAGATTTTCATTTGAAGCCTAATGAAATTCGTAAAGCAAATCAATAGCTGAAGAAATGACTAAGTGTCGCCTATGTGTTAATTGCCCCTAAATCTCAAATACACGTCTGTATTGCTAGCTAAACAGAAAATATGTTGTATTGTAACTTTGAAATTCACTGAAAATACAACTTGTATAATATTACATATGAACACATACATTTGAGAGATTGTCTAATATTAGATGGGTATTTGCTAATCTTGATAGGTGGCTATTTTAGCCGGTCTAGAATGTTTAACTGTGTCAGAATAATAACCTCTGTTTCTCTTTATTTTTCAGACATATAATAAAGAGATATCCTATGAATATGGGTCATAAACAAAATTCATGCATTCAAAATGTATTAGAAATATGAAATATGCTGTGGTTTTATATGAATAAAAGGAAGAAATAACCAAATACTATTTTTAAATAGATTTTAAGATAATAATAATATGATGTTAGAAATAATACTGATGTTTCATATTAAAATAGTCTGGATGAATAATGTGACATAGTCCAATACACTTGGAACATGTGACTTGTAATATAAAGAAATTATAGTATTTTAAATAAACATTTTAAAGAAATGTTTTTACTGTTTAGAAATAATTGAATGAAACTATTTGTCTCTGTCTGCTGCCCCCGATGGCCTAAATCCAGTATTACAGCCAAAAGGCATTTGGTTGTTAACAAAGATGTGTTTCCCTAGCAACCATGCATTCCCAGGGAAACAATGAAGTGAAAAGTTTTCGTTAAGGGCCAAACCAATTCACCAAAGATGGTACAGAACAAAAAGGGGTGGGGTTATATCACATGATTTAACCCCAAGCATTGAGATAGTCTGGGCTGGTCTTTTTTGCTTGCTAACTTGTGACTGAGAATTTGCTGCCTGTAACACAGTCACTATAAGAAAAAAAATAGCTACCCTTCTTATCCACATTGCAAAATACTTCTTTTGTATTCTGAGGTGAATTGGACCTGTTGAGAAATTCTGGAAGTTGGAATATTCATTGGTTACCTGATAAAGTATAAGAGGTTGCTAAATATAAGGTAATATTTAAAACAAATATATTCATTGTTGCTGCAATTAGCAGATTTAAAAAAAAAAAAAAACATTTGTAGTTTAACCTTGTATGTCATAGCCTATGTATTTTAAAACTAACCCTTAGGCCTAGATTTAGAGTTTGGCGGTAAAAGGGCTGTTAACGCTCCGCGGGCTTTTTTCTGGCCGCACCATAAATTTAACTCTGGTATCGAGAGTTCAAACAAATGCTGCGTTAGGCTCTAAAAAAGGAGCGTAGAGCATTTTTACCGCAAATGCAACTCTCGATACCAGAGTTGCTTACGGACGCGGCCGGCATCAAAAACGTGCTCGTGCACGATTCCCCCATAGGAAACAATGGGGCTGTTTGAGCTGAAAAAAAACCTAACACCTGCAAAAAAGCAGCGTTCAGCTCCTAACGCAGCCCCATTGTTTCCTATGGGGAAACACTTCCTACGTCTACACCTAACACTCTAACATGTACCCCGAGTCTAAACACCCCTAGCCTTACACTTATTAACCCCTATTCTGCCGCCCCCGCTATAGCTGACTCCTGCATATTATTATTAACCCCTAATCTGCCGCTCCGTAAACCGCCGCTACTTACATTATCGATATGTACCCCTAATCTGCTGTCCCTAACATCGCCGACCCCTATATTATATTTATTAACCCCTAATCTGCCCCCCACAACGTCGCCGACACCTGCCTACACTTATTAACCCCTAATCTGCCGAGCGGACCTGAGCGCTACTATAATAAAGTTATTAGCCCCTAATCCGCCTCACTAACCCTATAATAAATAGTATTAACCCCTAATCTGCCCTCCCTAACATCGCCGACACCTACCTTCAATTATTAACCCCTAATCTTCCGATCGGAGCTCACCGCTATTCTAATAAATGTATTAACCCCTAAAGCTAAGTCTAACCCTAACACTAACACCCCCCTAACTTAAATATAATTTTAATCTAACGAAATAAATTAACTCTTATTAAATAAATTAATCCTATTTAAAGCTAAATACTTACCTGTAAAATAAATCCTAATATAGCTACAATATAAATTATAATTATATTATAGCTATTTTAGGATTAATATTTATTTTACAGGCAACTTGGTATTTATTTTAACTAGGTACAATAGCTATTAAATAGTTAAGAACTATTTAATAGTTACCTAGTTAAAATAATAACAAATTTACCTGTAAAATAAATCCTAACCTAAGATATAATTAAACCTAACACTACCCTATCAATAAAATAATTAAATAAACTACCTACAATTACCTACAATTAACCTAACACTACACTATCAATAAATTAAATAAACACAATTGCTACAAATAAATACAATTAAATAAACTAGCTAAAGTACAAAAAATAAAAAAGAACTAAGTTACAGAAAATAAAAAAATATTTACAAACATAAGAAAAATATTACAACAATTTTAAACTAATTACACCTACTCTAAGCCCCCTAATAAAATAACAAAGCCCCCCAAAATAATAAATTCCCTACCCTATTCTAAATTAAAAAAGTTACAAGCTCTTTTACCTTACCAGCCCTGAACAGGGCCCTTTGCGGGGCATGCCCCAAGAAGTTCAGCTCTTTTGCCTGTAAAAAAAAAACATACAATACCCCCCCCCAACATTACAACCCACCACCCACATACCCCTAATCTAACCCAAACCCCCCTTAAATAAACCTAACACTAATCCCCTGAAGATCTTCCTACCTTGTCTTCACCATCCAGGTATCACCGATCCGTCCTGGCTCCAAGATCTTCATCCAACCCAAGCGGGGGTTGGCAATCCATAATCCGGTGCTGAAGAGGTCCAGAAGAGGCTCCAAAGTCTTCATCCTATCCGGCAAGAAGAGGACATCCGGACCGGCAAACATCTTCTCCAAGCCGCATCTTCGATCTTCTTCCATCCGGTGCGGAGCGGGTCCATCTTGAAGCAGGCGACGCGGATCCATCCTCTTCTTCCGATGTCTCCCGACTAATGACGGTTCCTTTAAGGGACGTCATCCAAGATGGCGTCCCTCGAATTCCGATTGGCTGATAGGATTCTATCAGCCAATCGGAATTAAGGTAGGAATTTTCTGATTGGCTGATGGAATCATTTTTAACAGTGTTGAATCAGTGCTAAACCACCTTAAAGTGACTGTAATGGACGCCAAAGGGGGCACACAATGATTGGAGAAAGACGGATTCGTCATCAATCTGCTAAAGAAAGCAGTTATGTTTACCATAACGCAAAGGTAAGTATTTTAAAAAATAAGCGTCTTTGTAAACTTTAATGAATTAAAGTGCCCCTGTATTTAAGATTACTTTTTGATCCTGGGATTCAATTCATTAAAGTTTACATTGACTTTAAGGGAATACAGGAGAGCAGGCTACACCAGTCTGCACATGGGCAAACAGAGGCCTAGATTTGGAGTTTGGCGGTAGCCGTGAAAACCAGCGTTAGAGGCTCCTAACGCTGGTTTTAGGCTACCTCCGGTATTTGGAGTCATTAAAAAAAGGGTCTAACGCTCACTTTTCAGCCGCGACTTTTCCATACCGCAGATCCCCTTACGTCAATTGCGTATCCTATCTTTTCAATGGGATTTTTCTAACTCCGGTATTTAGAGTCGTGTCTGAAGTGAGCGTTAGAAATCTAACGACAAAACTCCAGCCGCAGAAAAAAGTCAGTAGTTAAGAGCTTTCTGGGCTAACGCCGGTTCATAAAGCTCATAACTACTGTACTCTAAAGTACACTAACACCCATAAACTACCTATGTACCCCTAAACCGAGGCCCCCCCACATTGCCGCCACTCGATTTAATTTTTTTAACCCCTAATCTGCCGACCGCCACCTACGTTATCCTTATGTACCCCTAATCTGCTGCCCCTAACACCGCCGACCCCTATATTATATTTATTAACCCCTAACCTGCCCCCCACAACGTCACAGCCAGCTACCTACAATAATTAACCCCTAATCTGCCGACCGCAAAGAGCCGCCACCTACATTATAGCTATGTACCCCTAATCTGCTGCCCCTAACACCGCCGACCCCTATATTATATTTATTAACCCCTAATCTGCCCCCCACAACGTCGCCTCCACCTGCCTACACTTATTAACCCCTAATCTGCCGAGCGGACTGCACCGCTATCATAATAAAGTTATTAACCCCTAATCCGCCTCACTAACCCTATAATAAATAGTATTAACCCCTAATCTGCCCTCCCTAACATCGCCGACACCTAACTTCAAACATTAACCCCTAATCTGCCGACTGGAGCTCACCGCTATTCTAATAAATGTATTAACCCCTAAAGCTAAGTCTAACCCTAACACTAACACCCCCCTAACTTAAATATAATTTAAATCTAACGAAATAAATTAACTCTTATTAAATAAATTATTCCTATTTAAAGCTAAATACTTACCTGTAAAATAAATCCTAATATAGCTACAATATAAATTATAATTATTTTATAGCTATTTTAGGATTAATATTTATTTTACAGGTAACTTTGTATTTATTTTAACCAGGTACAATAGCTATTACATAGTTAAGAACTATTTAATAGCTAAAATAGTTAAAATAATTACAAAATTACCTGTAAAATAAATCCTAACCTAAGTTACAATTAAACCTAACACTATACTATCATTAAATTAATTAAATAAAATACCTACAATTACCTACAATTAAACCTAACACTACACTATCAATACATTAATTAAATACAATACCTAAAAATAACTACAATTAAATAAACTAAAATAAAAAAGAACTAAGCTACAAAAAATAAAAAAATATTTACAAACATAAGAAAAATCTTACAACAATTTTAAACTAATTATACCTACTCTAAGCCCCCTAATAAAATAACAAAGACCCCCAAAATAAAAAATGCCCTACCCTATTCTAAATTACTAAAGTTCAAAGCTCTTTTACCTTACCAGCCCTGAACAGGGCCCTTTGCGGGGCATGCCCCAAAGAATTCAGCTCTTTTGCCTGTAAAAAAAAACATACAATACCCCCCCCCCTATTGGCTGATCGGAACAGCCAATAGAATGCGAGCTCAATCTGATTGGCTGATTGGATCAGCCAATCGGATTGAACTTGATTCTGATTGGCTGATTCCATCAGCCAATCAGAATATTCCTACCTTAATTCCGATTGGCTGATAGAATCCTATCAGCCAATCGGAATTCGGGGGACGCCATCTTGGATGACGTCCCTTAAAGGAACCGTCATTCTTCAGTTGGACGTCGCCGGATGAAGATGGGTCCGCGGTGGAGGTCTTCAGGATGGAGCCGGTCCTCATCGGATGAAGATAGAAGATGCAGCTTGGAAGATGATGGTTGCCGGTCCGGATCTACTCTTCTTCCCGGATAGGATGAAGACTTTGGAGCCTCTTCTGGACCTCTTCAGCCACCGGATAATGGATCGCCAGCCCCCGCTTGGGTTGGATGAAGATTTTGGAGCCAGGACCGATCGGTGATACCCGGTGAGGTGAAGACAAGGTAGGATGATCTTCAGGGGCTTAGTGTTAGGTTTATTTATGGGGGGTTTGGGTTAGATTAGGGGTATGTGGGTGGTGGGTTGTAATGTTGGGGGGGGTATTGTATGTTTTTTTTTACAGGCAAAAGAGCTGAACTTCTTGGGGCATGCCCCGCAAAGGGCCCTGTTCAGGGCTGGTAAGGTAAAAGAGCTTTGAACTTTAGTAATTTAGAATAGGGTAGGGCATTTTTTATTTTGGGGGTCTTTGTTATTTTATTAGGGGGCTTAGAGTAGGTGTAATTAGTTTAAAATTGTTGTAATATTTTTCTTATGTTTGTAAATATTTTTTTATTTTTTGTAACTTAGTTCTTTTTTATTTTTTGTACTTTAGTTAGTTTATTTAATTGTAGTTATTTGTAGGTATTGTATTTAATTAATGTATTGATAGTGTAGTGTTAGGTTTAATTGTAGGTAATTGTAGGTATTTTATTTAATTAATTTAATGATAGTATAGTGTTAGGTTTAATTGTAACTTAGGTTAGGATTTATTTTACAGGTAATTTTGTAATTATTTTAACTATTTTAGCTATTAAATAGTTCTTAACTATTTAATAGCTATTGTACCTGGTTAAAATAAATACAAAGTTACCTGTAAAATAAATATTAATCCTAAAATAGCTATAATATAATTATAATTTATATTGTAGCTATATTAGGATTTATTTTACAGGTAAGTATTTAGCTTTAAATAGGAATAATTTATTTAATAAGAGTTAATTAATTTCGTTAGATTTAAATTATATTTAAGTTAGGGTGGTGTTAGTGTTAGGGTTAGACTTAGCTTTAGGGGTTAATACATTTATTAGAACAGCGGTGAGCTCCGGTCGGCAGATTAGGGGTTAATAATTGAAGTTAGGTGTCGGCGATGTTAGGGAGGGCAGATTAGGGGTTAATACTATTTATTATAGGGTTAGTGAGGCGGATTAGGGGTTAATAACTTTATTATGATAGCGGTGCGGTCCGCTCGGCAGATTAGGGGTTAATAAGTGTAGGCAGGTGGAGGCGACGTTGTGGGGGGCAGATTAGGGGTTAATAAATATAATATAGGGGTCGGCGGTGTTAGGGGCAGCAGATTAGGGGTACATAAGGATAATGTAAGTAGCGCCAGTTTACGGAGCGGCAGATTAGGGGTTAAAAATAATATGCAGGGGTCAGCGATAGCGGGGGCGGCAGATTAGGGGTTAATAAGTGTAAGGTTAGGGGTGTTTAGGCTCGGGGTACATGTTAGGGTGTTAGGTGCAGACGTAGGAAGTGTTTCCCCATAGCAAACAATGGGGCTGCGTTAGGAGCTGAACGCAGCTTTTTTGCAGGTGTTAGGTTTTTTTTCAGCTCAAACAGCCCCATTGTTTCCTATGGGGGAATCGTGCACAAGCACGTTTTTGAGGCTGGCCGCGTCCGTAAGCAACTCTGGTATCGAGAGTTGAAGCTGCGTTAAATATGCTCTACGCTCCTTTTTTGGAGCCTAACGCAGCCTTTATGTGGACTCTCAATACCAGAGTTATTTTTATGGTGCGGCCAGAAAAAAGGCAGCGTTAGCTACGCGGGTCCTTACCGACAAAACTCTAAATCTAGCCGAGAGTTTGTGCTATATCTGAATATGAGTTTGCAATTGGTTAGCAGGGGTTCTTTTGTTCTGGGGGACAGGGAAATGAGTGAAAAGAATAAACATAAAACAATATACTCATTTGACTAAATAAAACTGCGGTTTTCATTGCAAAATTATTCTTACATATGAAGGTTTATAATAATTTAGTTTACAATTTGTGTTTAGTGTCCCTTTAAGTTACAACGTGGCTGCTCCCATTACCATAAAGAAACTAGCTTTACACTTGTTTCTTCAATTATTTACACAACTAAAATAATTTTAAAAAACAAAACAAAAAACAGCCTATTATTCTAAGCGTAATCTTTACTTTACATACATCATTGTATCAATTTTTTAGTGTTTAGTTTTCCTTTAAAGGGGTATAAAATTGCAAAATGAAAATGATCTAATTTGTTAGAGCATTTTTTTATTCCACAATTACTTGCAATGAGATTAAAAACATAGCTAAAGTCAGCACCACAGCAGCAATGCACTACTAGAACCTAGCTGAACACATCTGGTGAGCTAATGACAAGAGGCATATACAGTCGTATGCAAAAGTTTAGGCACCCCTGACAATTTCCATGATTTTCATTTATAAATAATTGGGTGTTTGGATCAGCAATTTCATTTTGATCTATCAAATAACTGAAGGACACATTAATATTTCAGTAGTGAAATGAGGTTTATTGGATTAACAGAAAATGTGCAATATGCTTGAAAACAAAATTAGACAGGTGCATACATTTTAGACACTTCCTATAGCCTGTAATGAGTGTCTGGATTCTGGATGAAGGTATTTTGGACCATTCCTCCTTGCAAAACATCTCCAGTTCAGTTAGGTTTGATGGTTGCCGAGCATGGACAGCCCGCTTCAAATCATCCTACATATTTTCAATGATATTCAGATCTGGGGACTGGGATGGCCATTCCAGGACATTGTACTTGTTCCTCTGCATAAATGCCAGAGTAGATTTTGAGCAGTGTTTTGGGTTGTTGTCTTGTTGAAATATCCAGCTCAGGCGTAACTTTAACTTTGTGACTGATTCCTCAATATTATTCTCAAGTATCTGCTGATATTGAGTGGAATCCATGAGACCCTCAACTTTAACAAGATTCCCAGTACCGGCACTGGCCACACAGTCCCACAGCATGATGAAACATCTACAAAATTTTACTGTGGGTAGCAAGTGTTTGTCTTGGAATGCTGTGTTCTTTTGCTGCCATGCATAACGCCCCTTGTTATGACCAAATAACTCAATCTTTGTTTCATCAGTCCACAGCACCTTCTTCCAAAATGAAGCTGGCTTGTCCAAATGTGCGTTTGTATAACTCAAGCGACTCTGTTTGTGGTGTGTGTGCAGAAAAGGCTTCTTCCGCATCACTCTCCCATACGCTGAAATGTTGAACGATGCACAGTGACACCATCTGCAGCAAGATGATGTTGAAGGTCTTTGGAGGTGGTTTGTGGGCCACCTTAAATACATTTTCTCATAATTGGATGCACCTGTCTATGAAGTTCAAGGCTTAATGAGCTCACCAAACCAATTGTGTGTTCCAATTAATCAGTGCTAGGTAGTTGCAGGTATTCAAATCAACAAAATGACAAGGGTGCCCAAATGTATGCACCCATCTAATTTCGTTTTGATGCATATTGCACATTTTCTGTTAATCCAATAAACCTCATTTTACTACTGAAATATTACTATGTCCTTCAGTTATTTGATAAATCAAAATGAAATTGCTGATCCAAACAGCCAATTATTTATAAATGAAAAACATGGAAATTGTCAGGGGTGCCTAAACTTTTGTATACGACTGTATGTGTAACCACCAATCACCAGCTAGCTAGGTATGCTTTTCAAAGTTCATTTTATAATAGAAATAAATTGAAAACTCTTTTAAAATGTATGCTCTATCTGAATCATGAAAGTTTAATTTGACCTTAAAGGGATAGTAAACCCACATTTTTTTTCTTTCATGATTCAGATAGAGCATGCTATTTTAAGCAACTTTCTAAATTACTCCTATTATGATTTTTTCTTTGTTCTATTGCTATCTTTTAAAATTCTTTTTATTGAAAGAGAATTAACAAACATACATTACAGTCATTAAGATATACATTACATTGAGCAGTGTACATTGATTCAATAGTAACCACCTTATTATCACAAGTATGGCCAGATTTAATTCAGTCAGCCTGGACTCTTGGTATCTTTATTTGAAAAGCAGGAATGAAAGCTTAGGAGCCTGCCCATTTTAGGGTCAGCACCTGGATACCGCTTGCTGATTGGTGGCAAAATGTACCCACCAATCAGCAAGCAATTTAGGTTTAGTGTCCCTTTAATTTCCCTACAAAAATCCTTAGTTATGTTTGTTTACAAGCTGAAGCCTTAAACCCAACACAACTCAAGGTTGGAAGAACCCTGACCTAAAGTATTTTAATGGGACAGTCAGTACAGGGTCCCCAGGTTCTATGTGGACATTTCTGAACTTAGGTTCTGTTTAAAAACAAAAAACAAGAAGGTTTAGATAAAAATAATGCTCCCAGTGGGGGTTGTGGCAGAGAGGTACTAAGATGGTCATTTCCCATTGTTCTATTGGTGTAAAGAGTAATAAAGAAGATAAGGAGGACTTTGTGTAATTAAGTAGACAGATAAGAAACATACATAAAGGAATAATTTCTCATACATTTTAAACTCTACAATTGGTATAACAAGTAACTGGAAAAACATTAAAAATAAACCAATTTTAAAGTACACTGTTCCTTTAAAAAAAAAAAAAAAAAAAAAGATACAGTTCAGAGAATACATGGGATAACATATTGAAGAGAGATAGAGGGAACATTTACGTCATCTTAATTAGTCATTGTTTAAAGTTTTATGTTTTTATCCTAAACTAACAGGGGCGGACTGATCAGCCGGGCACATAGGACCTGGACTGAGGGCCCAGCAAGTAAGAGGGCCTACAAATGGCATCTCCATGGCTCCTGGTGTGCTGCTTAAGCTGGGGTTGACAGCTGCCCTGTCAGTAACCAAGCAGTTAAGTGTGGGTTTAGTGGGGGCCCTGGCCTGAATGTGGGGTTTGTTGCTCAGGGGGCCTAGAGTGTGTGTGTGTGTGGGGGAGTCCTGTCAGGTGTCTGTCGCTGTGAGGGCCATGGGGTGTGGAGTCTGGCCCTGGAGGTTTGGGGCCCTGTCTCTGGTCTTTGACGTTGGGAGTCCTGGCCATTGAGGTTGGGGGGACGGGTGGGGGTAGGGCAGGGAAGCTACCATGTGCATAAATTTGAATAAATTCGGTTCAGTGTGAGACAGTGGGGGCCCTTTCCTAATTTTAAGTATTAGGTTTATTAGGTGAAGTAGTAGGTTTAAGTCTGCCCCTGTAAAAAAAAAAAAAAACATTTAAACTAGCATAATACTGTTTCATCTTGTTTTAAAAAGCGAATGCATATGACTATGTTTAAACACAAGCTGATAATTATTGTTTTTGATGAGTTACAGGTTCTTTTTTAATTAGCAGGGATGCCAGTCCTTGGGGTAGGAATACAAATGTATAAGGTCACAGCATTAACATCAGAATACCATAGTATTAACAGTTTTGCCACCAAATGATACACTAATGACCATCTAACAATAAAACCTTGCATTTAAAGTCTGAGAGTTATGAGACTTGAATTATCATCTTGTCATTTCTAAGGAAGCCTGCTTTATGCAGACAGAGTTCAGGAATAAAGATGGTGCTGAGGGGAAGGTTGCTTGCAGATGGTGGTTTATATCGCTTTCTTTTAGATATTGGAAGACATGATAATATGAGGGAAGTTTGCCCACAAAACAGATGTGGGTACTTAGATCAGCACATATAGCCAAACTATGTTTGTAGGTCAGTCCATACGCAGGGACAAGGGTGTGTGAAATTAAAGGGACAGTCTGTACCAAAATTGTTATTGTCTAAAAAGATAGACAACGTCTTTACTACCCATTCCCCAGCTTTGCACAACTAACATTGTTATATATCAATACACTTTCTAACATTTAAACCTCTAAATGTCTGCCTGTTTCTAAGTGACTACAGACAGCCTCTTATCACATGCTTTTTTATTTGCTTTTCACAACGGGAAACTGCTGGTTCATGTGGGCCATATAGATAGCATTGTGCTCACGCCCGTGAAGTTGTGCACAACACAGCACTAATTAGCTAAAATGCAAGTCAATAGATAAATAAAAAGTCATATGATCAGGGGGCTGTCGGAAGATGCTTAGATACAAGGTAATCACAGAGGTAAAAAGTATATTAATATAATTGTGTTGGTTATGCAAAACTGGGGAATGGGTAATAAAGGGATTCTCTATCTTTTTAAACAATAAAAATTCTGGTGTACACTGTCCCTTTAAGATGTGTTAATTGCAGTTATACAAATGCTTTCATACAGTAGTGATTTTGTTGACAAAAAATACCTGGTGCCTCCTGCAGGGGAGTTTCTGGTCCTGACTGAACTGGTTGCTAAAGAAATAAA
The DNA here is from genome assembly GCF_027579735.1 of Bombina bombina. NCBI lineage: Eukaryota > Metazoa > Chordata > Amphibia > Anura > Bombinatoridae > Bombina > Bombina bombina. Next base: position 346,862,876 of record NC_069499.1, read on the forward strand.
AATAAAAGACTTATGAGTAGATGTATTTTGTGTGTACCAAACAACTTCTATAGATGCAGCACCATAAAATCATTTAATGTATTCATGATGAACATAAGCTCTCAAAGCCTTGCTCCTAAAGAGTTAGAAATACATATGATATATAGAAACAGCTGCTCTGTGCCCTCTCACACAGCTTCCAAACAGCTCATATTGACAAGATAACACCACATGTAAATGTCACCTTAAAAAAAGTTGCAGAGTTACCAAGAGTATAGTATTCAGTATATCAATCCACTAGCTGTCATAGACGACTCAATTAATTAATTACGGAGATTGCATAATATAATCCAAAACTTTTAATGTGTCTATGGTTTCAAATACAGCCTATTGGAAAATAGAAAAAGAAATACAATTATAATCATGATCCAAACGCACTACATGTCGAATAAGATTTCTGGAATGTAACCCCATGCCATGTCCTTGGTAGTTTTGTTCTCTTACCTGCTGGGTCTCCCCATCCACCTCCATACATTCTATTTCCATGCTGCACACCAGTAGTGGCTGTTACAGCTCTGACAGACGTGAGGTTGTTGTCTTCTGGGCGTTTTTGCCTTTATCCCATTTTGACCTCTCGGTGTTAGGAAGCAGTGAGACTGGGAGCCAGGAACTGAGGGAGTCAAGAAGACATATCCTCTAAGCAGCAGGCAGCTGTGGCAGCAGATTCTGCCGTGCTGTCACACAAACCAATCTTCCTGCATCACATTAATTATAGCACCAGGTCACATTCAGTAACCTCCTGCTCTTTATAATTTCTTTTCATTCACTCCATGTTCTCTCTTTCTATTCTGTTATTCTCCACGGTATGTCATTCTCAGTCCTTCTGCAGGTCTATGCTTAGGACTACCTCTGTGTATTTACACGTTTCCTACCCCCATTCATGCCTTTTCTGTGCATCCCTTCTGTCTGTGTGCCCTCCTCTTTCTTTCCTCCTCCCACAGGCCTGTGCTGGTAACACTTGCTCCCATATAGTATGTCAGTGCTGGCTGTCATATAGCAGGTCCCAGCACACTGAGTATTTTCTAGGCATCTACACAGCTTCACTGATGGACACTGAAATTGACTTTTGAAGGTGTTGAAATTTTATATAGATAAATCAGTATCCCAGAAGTAAAACAATCAGCACTAAAATGAAATGTTTTAGAAGAATGTTAAACTGCTCATTTATTTAGTGTTACATCAGTATTAAACATTTTTGGGCCAGATTACAAGTGGAGCGATATTTATCACTTCAGCTTGCACGCTCCCTCCGCTAGTAGTAAGCTATTTGCGTTAGGTAGCGCTCATATTAGGGCTAAAAGTAAAAAGTTTGCTAACCTGAGGCGCGCAATAAGCCAAACTTCGAATATCGCTATTATGTGGGGGGGGGGGGGGGGGGACACCCTACTCAAGCTCAATCCTGATTGCATATTCTTAAGTGCGCTAACCCGTCATGAAAATATGAATATTGAATATTTCACATTTCAATGTTCTTCACATAGCAGAATGTGTTCTATTTATTCATAAATGCATATTTCTACATATATCTGATGGTATTTTGGTACAACATATATCTATCTATACACACATATATATATATATATATATATATATATATATATATATATATATATATATAGGTATAGACATATACAGATATATATAGGAATATCTATTTATAAATACATAGAACATATTCTGCTATGTGCAGAACATTGGAAGGCGAAATATTTACAGTAAATGCACAGTATAACACTTTATTACAAATGAATATAGCATAAATATGATTTTACATGTTTTCATTTTAACTGCAAAGGGCTCCAATGCTTACACACACACACACACACACACACACACACATATATATATATATATATATATATATATATATATATATATACAGTATATATATATATATATATATATATGTATTGTGACAGAACCCAAGGCATAGTAATGGAAGGTGTCTATATTCCCTCAAAAGTGCTGCAGTGCGGGGTATGGTCTGACAACCCCAGGGAGAATTGTTATGTTTGTTTGCCACATAGAGAAAATATGTGATTGATTTATGGGTCCCTGGGGTGGAGTATTTGGAGAGTGGGGTGGAGTATTTGGAGAGTAGGGTGGGCCAGTGCTCCACCCCGCAGTTTGCAGGTAGCACATTATGTCAAAAAGTCCAGTCCAGGAATTCTGTCTGACTCAGCTAGCTACTCACCTGCATGTGGTAATTGACAGCAGGTGCTAATAAAATCCCCAGTCAGGGGTTGAGAGGTAGATTTGCCAGCAGTAAAGGGAAACTGCAAACACTCTCCTGAGAGACTGAGAGGAATTATCTCTAAAGGACAAAGTTTGAAAGCTACTTAGTGCAGACAGTTGTACTTGTTAGTAAGTGCTCAGTAGAGCAAGCCTCTTTTGTTTTGTTTATGTTTATTTTGCCTGTTTTTTGCCAGACCTGATAATAAACAGACTGTATTTTATAAAGCTACAACCTTGTGTGGTGTTTCCAGCTTTTAGGACTGTGTGTTTCCAAGATCCCTGGTCACATATGATGTAGGTAGTTGGCAACACACTGATAGTCTGTTAAGGAAACAATACCAAACTTAAAATGGCGGAAGTTGTAAAGGCTTTACTACAGGCTACGGCCTCACAGCAGCAGGCCACTGCCACACAGCAGCAAGCTATTGCCAGCCAGCAAGAAAATATTGCAGTGCTACAAAAACTGGTATTAAGACAAAGAGAGGAACAGCAGAATATCACACGTACCATGCAGCAGGAGATTTGAGGCCTATCTGAAAGATTGGGCAGGTGTGCTGCAGAAATTCCACACAGTTCTAAGACTCTGAGAGTGAGTAACTATTTGCAAAAGATGGTGGCTACAGATGATGTGGAGGCTTACCTGATGGCTTTTGAAAGGACAGCCGAAAGAGAAGGGTGGCCTGCGTCTGAATGGGCAAGTCTCCTTGCGCCATTTCTGAGTGGAGAACCTCAGAAGGCATATTATGATTTGGAGCCTGAGCAGGCCAGTGACTATAAAAAGCTAAAAACAGAAATCTTGGCCCGCCTGGGAGTAACGACAGCAGTGAGGGCCCAGCGATTTCACTCCTGGACTTACAGTCAAGACAAAGTCGTGTGGTCACAGATGTTTGACTTGATACATCTTGCCAGGAAATGGCTACAGCCAGAGGTCAACTCAGCTAGTCACATTGTGGAACAGCTCGTGATGGAACGGTTCCTTCGAGGATTGCCTGTTTCCCTGTGGCGGTGGGTCAGCCAGAGTGTACCTAAAACTGCTGACGGTCTAGTTGCCCTAGTGGAACGCTATTTGACTGCCGGAGAGTTTCTACAAATCCCCAACCAGGAAAGACCTAGAACCCCGAAGATCCAGAGTCCCAGTAAATTGGGTAAGACTGTTCCGGGGGAAAAGGGGGTATCGGGAGGAGCAGATGGGTTTTTACAACCCGAGGGACATTACAGCAAGGGACAAGAGTTTTGTGAGGCAGGAAGGGTCCACAATAGCCTCAAAGATGTTGTCTAATGCTAATATTAAATGTTTTCAATGTAAAGAGTATGGACATTTTGCATAGGACTGCCCTGAGAATAATGTTGCTATGGAATGTAATGTTGGCAATATGAGAGACAATTATTCATTGTACTCTCGCTCAGTATATGTAATTACCAAAAATGATTGTTTAAATGGCCACCCTTGGTGCACTGTAAGGGTGGAGGGAAATAAAATTAAAGCTTTGCTGGACTCTGGTAGCATGGTTACGCTCATAGACAGGGGTCTGTTGAGAAATACTCTTATTCATAATTACCAGAACCTAGATATTGCTTGTGTCCATGGGGACATACACAAGTATCCAACTGCTAAAGTACTTATTGAAACTCAAAATGGCCCTATAAATCATAGAGTTGGTTTAGTGGATAAATTAGTCCATGAAATGATAATAGGCAGAGATTTTTCCCATTTTTTTAATCTATGGGATGCTGCTGAGGAAAATTCACCGGATTCAGTAGAGGGCACTGTTTGTGACTTTCCCTTTTCTGATTTATTGGGGGATGACTTAGACAAAATAACTCCTGCTAGAGGGAAACACTCAACCCCTATGGAAACCCTAGTTGGAGGTAATACTGATCAGAATAATACAGGTCAATCTAATATATCTGAACCTGATGTAGAAATAACTGACCTAGAGGTTAGCCCAAGTAACTTTAGGGCTGCACTATGGGAGGATCCAACTTTAGCTGTGGTTAGAAACTATATTTCCATAAGAAATGACACCCCCATTAATACTGATAAAGTGCTCACCTATCCATACTTTGAAGTGGAAAATTATTTATTGTACAGAGTTGGGAAAAAGGAGTCTGTCAAACAGCTGTTAGAAACCCAGGCATATCGACACACTGTATTAAACCTGGCACACAGCCACATACTTGGGGGGCACTTGGGGATTGAAAAAACCAGAGAGAGAATTCTTAGGAGGTTTTATTGGCCAGGTGTAATGGCATCTATCACAAATTATTGTTCTTCTTGTCCTGAATGCCAATTAACTGCCCCTCTTACAGCATACCGTAGCCCCTTGGTGCCCTTACCCATAACTGAGGTCCCATTTGAACGCATTGGTATGGATTTTGTGGGTCCTCTTGTAAAGTCTGCAAGGGGGCACCAGTATATATTGGTAATAGTAGACTATGCTACACGTTACCCTGAGGCAATACCCATGCGTACTACTTCAGCAAAAGCAATTGCTAAGGAGTTAATGTTAATGTTCAGCCGTGTTGGGATTCCCAAAGAAATATTAACAGACCAAGGCACTCCATTTATGTCGAGAATTACAAAGGAGTTGTGTAATTTTCTTCATATAAAGCATCTGAAAACATCCGTATATCACCCACAAACTGATGGTCTGGTAGAACGATTTAATAAAACACTAAAGGCTATGCTCAAAAAAGTAATTGATAAAGATGGGAAAAAACATAATTTATGTAAGAACTTACCTGATAAATTCATTTCTTTCATATTAGCAAGAGTCCATGAGCTAGTGACGTATGGGATATACATTCCTACCAGGAGGGGCAAAGTTTCCCAAACCTCAAAATGCCTATAAATACACCCCTCACCACACCCACAAATCAGTTTAACGAATAGCCAAGAAGTGGGGTGATAAGAAAAAAGTGCGAAGCATAAATATAAGGAATTGGAATAATTGTGCTTTATACAAAAAAATCATAACCACCACAAAAAAGGGTGGGCCTCATGGACTCTTGCTAATATGAAATAAATGAATTTATCAGGTAAGTTCTTACATAAATTATGTTTTCTTTCATGTAATTAGCAAGAGTCCATGAGCTAGTGACGTATGGGATAATGACTACCCAAAATGTGGATCTTCCACGCAAGAGTCACTAGAGAGGGAGGGATAAAACAAAGACAGCCAATTCCGCTGAAAAAAATCCACACCCAAAAATAAAGTTTAAATCTTATAAAGAAAAAAACTGAAAATATAAGCAGAAGATTCAAACTGAAACAGCTGCCTGAAGTACTTTTCTACCAAAAACAGCTTCAGAAGAAAAAAACACATCAAAATGGTAGAATTTAGTAAAAGTATGCAAAGAAGACCAAGTTGCTGCTTTGCAAATCTGATCAACCGAAGCTTCATTCCTAAACGCCCAGGAAGTAGAAACTGACCTAGTAGAATGAGCTGTAATCCTTTGAGGTGGAGTTTTACCCGACTCGACATAAGCATGATGAATTAAAGATTTCAACCAAGATGCCAAAGAAATGGCAGAGGCCTTCTGACCTTTCCTAGAACCGGAAAAGATAACAAATAGACTAGAAGTCTTTCGGAAATTCTTAGTAGCTTCAACATAATATTTCAAAGCTCTAACTACATCCAAAGAATGCAATGATTTCTCCTTAGAATTCTTAGGATTAGGACATAATGAAGGAACCACAATTTCTCTACTAATGTTGTTAGAATTCACAACCTTAGGTAAAAATTTAAAAGAAGTTCGCAACACCACCTTATCCTGGTGAAAAATCAGAAAAGGAGACTCACAAGAAAGAGTAGATAATTCAGAAACTCTTCTGGCAGAAGAGATGGCCAAAAGGAACAAAACTTTCCAAGAAAGTAATTTAATGTCCAATGAATGCATAGGTTCAAACGGAGGAGCTTGAAGAGCCCCCAGAACCAAATTCAAACTCCAAGGAGGAGAAATTGACTTAATGACAGGTTTTATACAAACCAAAGCTTGTACAAAACAATGAATATCAGGAAGATTAGCAATCTTTCTGTGAAAAAGAACAGAAAGAGCAGAGATTTGTCCTTTCAAGGAACTTGCAGACAAACCTTTATCCAAACCATCCTGAAGAAACTGTAAAATTCTCGGAATTCTAAAAGAATGCCAGGAAAAATGATGAGAAAGACACCAAGAAATATAAGTCTTCCAGACTCTATAATATATCTCCCTAGATATTGATTTACGAGCCTGTAACATAGTATTAATCACAGAGTCAGAGAAACCTCTTTGACTAAGAATCAAGCGTTCAATCTCCATACCTTTAAATTTAAGGATTTGAGATCCTGATGGAAAAAAGGACCTTGCGACAGAAGGTCTGGTCTTAACGGAAGAGTCCACGGTTGGCAAGAGGCCATCCGGACAAGATCCGCATACCAAAACCTGTGAGGCCATGCTGGAGCTACCAGCAGAACAAACGAGCATTCCTTCAGAATCTTGGAGATTACTCTTGGAAGAAGAACTAGAGGCGGAAAGATATAGGCAGGATGATACTTCCAAGGAAGTGACAATGCATCCACTGCTTCCGCTTGAGGATCCCTGGATCTGGACAGATACCTGGGAAGTTTCTTGTTTAGATGAGAGGCCATCAGATCTATTTCTGGAAGTCCCCACATTTGAACAATCTGAAGAAATACCTCTGGGTGAAGAGACCATTCGCCCGGATGTAACGTTTGGCGACTGAGATAATCCGCTTCCCAATTGTCTATACCTGGGATATGAACCACAGAAACTAGACAGGAGCTGGATTCCGCCCATACCAGAATTCGAGATACTTCTTTCATAGCCAGAGGACTGTGAGTCCCTCCTTGATGATTGATGTATGCCACAGTTGTGACATTGTCTGTCTGAAAACAAATGAATGATTCTCTCTTTAGAAGAGGCCATGACTGAAGAGCTCTGAAAATTGCACGGAGTTCCAAAATATTGATCAGTAATCTCACCTCCTGAGATTCCCAAACCCCTTGTGCTGTCAGAGACCCCCACACAGCTCCCCAACCTGTAAGACTTGCATCTGTTGAAATTACAATCCAGGTTGGAAGAACAAAAGAAGCCCCCTGAACTAAACGATGGTGATCTGTCCACCACGTCAGAGAGTGTCGTACAGTCGGTTTTAAAGATATTAATTGAAATATCTTTGTGTAATCCCTGCACCACTGGTTCAGCATACAGAGCTGAAGAGGTCGCATGTGAAAATGAGCAAAGGGGATCGCGTCCGATGCAGCAGTCATAAGACCTAAAATTTCCATGCATAAGGCTACCGAAGGGAATGATTGTGACTGAAGGTTTCGACAAGCTGATATCAATTTTAGACGTCTCTTGTCTGTCAAAGATAGAGTCATGGACACTGAATCTATCTGGAAACCTAAAAAGGTTACCCTTGTCTGAGGAATCAATGAACTTTTTGGTAAATTGATCCTCCAACCATGATCTTGAAGAAACAACACAAGTCGATTCGTATGAGATTCTGCTAAATGTGAAGACTGAGTAAGTACCAAGATATCGTCCAAATAAGGAAATACCACAATACCCTGTTCTCTGATTACAGACAGAAGGGCACCGAGAACCTTTGTAAAAATTCTTGGAGCTGTTGCTAGGCCAAACGGTAGAGCCACAAACTGGTAATGCTTGTCTAGGAAAGAGAATCTCAGAAACTGATAGTGATCTGGATGAATCGGAATATGCAGATATGCATCCTGTAAATCTATTGTAGACATATAATTCCCTTGCTGAACAAAAGGCAGGATAGTCCTTACAGTTACCATTTTGAATGTTGGTATCCTTACATAACGATTCAATATTTTTAGATCCAGAACTGGTCTGAAGGAATTCTCCTTCTTTGGTACAATGAAGAGATTTGAATAAAACCCCAGCCCGTTCCAGAACTGGAACTGGCATAATTACTCCAGCCAACTCTAGATCTGAAACACATTTCAGAAATGCTCGAGCCTTCGCTGGGTTTACTGGGACACGGGAAAGAAAAAATCTCTTTGCAAGAGGCCTTATCTTGAAGCCAATTCTGTACCCTTCTGAAACAATGTTCTGAATCCAAAGATTGTGAATGGAATTGATCCAAATTTCTTTGAAAAAACGTAATCTGCCCCCTACCAGCTGAGCTGGAATGAGGGCAGCACCTTCATGTGGACTTAGGAGCTGGCTTTGGTTTTCTAAAAGGCTTGGATTTATTCCAGACTGGAGATGGTTTCCAAACTGATACCGCTCCTGAGGATGAAGGATCAGGCTTTTGTTCCTTGTTGTGACGAAAGGAACGAAAACGATTATTAGACCTAAATTTACCTTTTAGATTTTTTATCTTGTGGTAAAAAAGTTCCTTTCCCTCCAGTAACAGTTGAGATAATAGAATCCAACTGAGAACCAAATAATTTATTACCCTGGAAAGAAAGGGAAAGCAGAGTAGACTTAGAAGACATATCAGCATTCCAAGTTTTAAGCCATAAAGCTCTTCTAGCTAAAATAGCTAGAGACATATACCTGACATCAACTCTAATGATATCAAAGATGGCATCACAAATAAAATTAGTAGCATATTGAAGAAGATTAATAATGCTATGAGAATTATGATCTGTTACTTGTTGCGCTAAAGCTTCTAACCAAAAAGTTGAAGCTGCAGCAACATCCGCTAAAGATATAGCAGGTCTAAGAAGATTACCTGAACACAAGTAAGCTTTTCTTAGAAAGGATTCAATTTTCCTATCTAAAGGATCCTTAAAGGAAGTACTATCTGCCGTAGGAATAGTAGTACGCTTAGCAAGAGTAGAGACAGCCCCATCAACCTTAGGGATTTTGTCCCAAAACTCTAATCTGTCAGATGGCACAGGATATAATTGCTTAAAACGTTTAGAAGGAGTAAATGAATTACCCAAATTATTCCATTCCCTGGAAATTACTTCAGAAATAGCATCAGGGACAGGAAAAACTTCTGGAATAACTACAGGAGATTTAAAAACCTTATTTAAACGTTTAGATTTAGTATCAAGAGAACCAGAATCCTCTATTTCTAATGCAATTAGGACTTCTTTAAGTAAAGAACGAATAAATTCCATTTTAAATAAATATGAAGATTTATCAGCATCAACCTCTGAGACAGAATCCTCTGAACCAGAAGAACCATTATCAGAATCAGAATGATGATGTTCATTTAAAAATTCATCTGAAAAATGAGAAGTTTTAAAAGACTTTTTACGTTTACTAGAAGGAGGAATAACAGACATAGCCTTCTTAATGGATTTAGAAACAAAATCTCTTATGTTAACAGGAACACTCTGAGTATTAGATGTTGACGGAACAGCAACAGGTAATGTAACATTACTAAAGGAAATATTATCTGCATTAACAAGTTTGTCATGACAATCAGTACAAACAACAGCTGGAGGAACAGATACCACAAGTTTACAGCAGATACACTTAGCTTTGGTAGATCCAGCACCAGGCAGCGATTTTCCAGAAGTATCTTCTGACTCAGTGTCAACGTGGGACATCTTGCAATATGTAATAGAAAAAACAACATATAAAGCAAAATTGATCAAATTCCTTAAATGACAGTTTCAGGAATGGGAAAAAAATGCCAGTGAACAAGCTTCTAGCAACCAGAAGCAATAAAAAATGAGACTTAAATAATGTGGAGACAATAATGACGCCCATATTTTTTTAGCGCCAAAATGCTTTTGGCGCCAAAAATGACGCCACATCTGGAACGCCAACACTTTTGGCGCAAAAAAACGTCAAAAATGACGCAACTTCCGGCGACACGTATGACTCCGGAAACAGAAAAAAAAAATTTGCGCCAAAAAAGTCCGCGCCAAGAATGACGCAATAAAATGAAGCATTTTCAGCCCCCGCGAGCCTAACAGCCCACAGGGAAAAAAGTCAAATTTTAAGGTAAGAAAAAATTGATTTATTCATATGCATTATCCCAAATATGAAACTGACTGTCTGAAATAAGGAACGTTGAACATCCTGAGTCAAGGCAAATAAATGTTTGAATACATATATTTCGAACTTTATAAAAAAGTGCCCAACCATAGCTTAGAGTGTCACAGAAAATAAGACTTACTTACCCCAGGACACTCATTTACATGTTGTAGAAAGCCAAACCAGTACTGAAACGAAAATCAGTAGAGGTAATGGAATATATAAGAGTATATCGTCGATCTGAAAAGGGAGGTAAGAGATGAATCTCTACGACCGATAACAGAGAACCTATGAAATAGACCCCATAGAAGGAGATCATTGAATTCAAATAGACAATACTCTCCTCACATCCCTCTGACATTCACTGCACGCTGAGAGGAAAACCGGGCTCCAACCTGCTGCGGAGCGCATATCAACGTAGAATCTAGCACAAACTTACTTCACCACCTCCATAGGAGGCAAAGTTTGTAAAACTGATTTTTGGGTGTGGTGAGGGGTGTATTTATAGGCATTTTGAGGTTTGGGAAACTTTGCCCCTCCTGGTAGGAATGTATATCCCATACGTCACTAGCTCATGGACTCTTGCTAATTACATGAAAGAAACTGGGATTTCCTTTTGCCTTATTTAATGTTTTCCATCCGAGAGGTCCCTCAAGCTTCTACTGGGTTTTCACCCTTTGAACTTTTGTATGGAAGACACCCCAGAGGGTTGCTAGACATAGCTAAGGAGACTTGGGAACAGGAGTCGACCCCTCACAGAAGTGTGATGGAACATATAACTCAGATGCAGGATCGGATGACAGCCATTATGCCCATAGTTAGAGAACACATGGAAAATGCCCAACAGCACCAGCAGAACAGCTATAATAGAAATGCCAGGGTTCGTGTGTTTAACCCAGGAGACAGAGTACTAGTCCTGGTTCCCACTGTAGAGAAAACATTTTTGGCAACATGGCATGGGCCATATGAAGTCATTGACAGAGTGGGGGAAGTAAATTACAAAGTAAGACAGCCTGGGAGGCGAAAGGAGGTACAGATTTACCATGTAAATTTACTTAAACTGTGGAAAGAAAGAGAAACACTTGTGGCTATAAAAACAGCAGACCTCCCTACAATGGAGGAGAATGAACCCATAGTCAATATCTCAGAAACTCTGACTATCTACCAGAAGAGGGAGGTAAAAGACTTCATCAGATTAAAAAAGATGTTTTCTCCTCAGTCCCAGGAAGAACTACGATAATAGAGCATGACATTGTCACTGAACCAGCAAAAAGGATAAATCTAAAGCCATATAGAATACCTGAAGCCCGGAGGGAAGCACTCAAATTGGAAGTAAAGAAAATGCTGGACCTTGGGGTAATTGAAGAATCCCAAAGTGACTGGAGTAGCCCAATTGTGCTTTTACCAAAGCCTGATGGCACAATCAGGTTTTGTAATGATTACCGGAAGCTGAATGCAATATCAAAGTTTGATGCATACCCCATGCCAAGGGTTGATGAACTTGTGGAGAGACTAGGGAGAGCCAGGTACCTTACCACATTGGATTTGACCAAGGGTTATTGGCAAGTGTCGCTTACAGGACGGGCAAAGGAAAAGACTGCCTTCTCTAATCCAGATGGGCTCTTCCAATACAAGGTGTTACCTTTTGGCCTACATGGTGCTCCAGCAACATTTCAAAGAATGATGGACCGGATCTTAAGGCCACATGCTCATTATGCTGCAGCTTACTTAGATGACGTGGTCATACATAGCGAAGATTGGGAGTCTCACTTGCCAAAAGTGCAAGCTGTCCTTAATTCCATAAGAAATGCCGGTCTGACAGCAAATCCGAGTAAATGTACTATTGGCTTGGAGGAGGCCAAGTATCTTAGCTATTCCATTTGAAGAGGAATAGTGAAGCTGTCATGGATTTTCCTCACTTCTCTCTGTCCCTTTAAATTTACCTGTGCTCACACCTAGCAAGGTTATTTAATGGCTGGACACGCCTCCCTCTTTGCTTCAGTATTGTTACCTGTTTGTACTAGCTGCACACAGACCTGCCAGAAGGATTTACCTTTCCTGACTAAAGTAACCTTTTCCAAGGACTTTCATTTTTCAAACTAAAGCCTACATTGACTGCAGAATAATGTTTTCTACAATCAAGTTCTAAATTGTTTGGGAGCGCTTTGTAGCCTGAATACAACAGTTGTCATCCCTTGAATCATTTTATCCACTTACCGTTTATCTAAAGTGACTCTCTCTCCAACCGCACGTCACAATTCTGGGCAATATAAACAATCTTACAAAGGAATTTGTTCGGAACTCCTTTCAATATTAAGAATAGTAATCAGAACCAGAGGACCGCTGTGAGCTATCTGAACACGCCCCCAGCTGTTGCGTGTCACTTTCCAACTAAGCAAGCAGCGTCTCAGCTCTGCCCAGCCTGTCAGTTCACACTGCTGCAGATCGCACTCGGAGATCAGTCTCACAGCTCTCACAAGTCTGCCGTTCTTCCGAAGCAGACCACACAGGGAAATTCCACCTGAGCTCTCTGTCTGCACTCTCTGCAGTTCACAACAGTGACAGTCCGTCTCAGTTGCCTTCAGGTTATAGAACTATAACGTTATAAGGATAATGCAAAGAAGGAGCTTAACACCTCTCCCACAAACACTAACTTATAAGTTGTACTCCTTATATACTAATTACCTCCAAATTACTTCTAACAAGTGGTTAAGAAGTTATAGGATTTATACACGACAGATTCAGTGTCAATCCACCAGCAACCCTGATTCAGAGAATACTGATCAGGGGATTCTAAACAAAAGCAAATCTGATCTGCCCAAACTCTAAGATACATTGCAATCACTCAGTGTATCTTGGTTCAAGGCATACATTCAACTATTTTGCCGCAGTTGTGATCCACAATATACACTTGATCTTACATAATACTGAAGCCAGAATAATGGATCCAGCGGAATTACCCAAAATAGTTTACGCTCTCTCCCAGAGGGTGGATCAGCTAAGTCACGGTCCAAAATGAGACACTCAACAATATAATTAAAGACTCTATGTGTAAACCACCTACACCAGAGACTACCCCAGAACCCCAAGTCTCTATGCCCGATAAATTCCATGGAGACAGGGCTATGTTTTCTCAGTTTAAAAATTCTTGCAACCTTCTTTTCAGTTTAAAACCTAAAACCTACGCAACTGAACGCGTTAAGGTTTTAACTGTCATTTCTTTTCTCCGTGGTGAACCCCGCAAGTGGGCAGACTCATTCTTTGAACAAGATCATCCCATACTAACATCACTGGAAGATTTCTTCAAGGAGATGGCAATTCTTTATCAATATATTAATACTCAACTCACTGCAGAAACTAAAATGAGATCCCTTAAACAAGGGAAAAAGCAAGTGGAAGAATATTTAAGTGAGTTCAAACAGTACAGCAAAGATACTGAGTGGAGTGAAATTGCTCTTAGGAATCAGTATCGTCTAGGACTAAACGATGCCCTTAAAGATGAATTCCCTCGCACAGAGCTTCCTAGGTCCTGAGAAGGGTTGATCACACTCAGCCTCCAGATTGATAGAAGGTTGAGAGAACGCAAATCAGAAAGACAAGGTATGGATACCATCACTAGACCATCTTCCACCTATCAAAAACCTATAGCTCCTTAACAATCTGAACCTATGGATTTGGGTTTCACAAAAGGCCCTCTACAACCAGAGGAAAGGAATCGCAGACGCATAAACAACCTCTGCATGTATTGTGCTTCCAATGCACACACTGTAAGAGATTGTCCTATCCTACAAAGGCAAAAAAGACGTAAGTCCTTCAGAAAAACAACATGCTTAACCACTAACATAAATCAAGTTGCTTACTGTTCTCTATCTCTTACTTTACAGTGGGACCAACACCAGCAAATCAGTGAAGCCATCATCGATTCTGGGGCATACTCATCTTACATTGATTCTGTTTTTGTCATCCCTATCAAGGTTTCCACCTCAAGTGCACACAGTGAGTTTATATCCTTTGATGTGATTACATCTCCCATGTTTCCCCTGGTACTTGGGTTACAATGGTTACAAACACATCAACCCACCATACACTGGGATCGTCTCGATGTTGAATTCCTTTCGGATTATTGCAAGAACACCTGTTTCCATCACTCCTTGATTTGTTGTCTCAATCCATCAGAAAAAAACTATTCCTATTGAATATCAAGATTTTCAAGATGTTTTCAGTGAAAAGGAAGCTGAGACCCTTCCACCACACCGTCCTTACGACTGTCCTATCCAACTACTACCAGGTGCTTCCATACCCTACGGGCACATATACCCGCTCTCACAACCTGAACTAGATCATCTCAAAACTTACCTATCAGAAAATTTAAGGAAAGGGTTTATACAACCCTCTTCTTCCCCTGCTGGTGCCGGCATTTTCTTCGTCAGAAATAAGGACAAATCTCTTCGTCCTATAATCGATTATAGGGAACTTAATAAACGTACAGTCAAGAACCGCTACCCCTTACCTCTGATTCCCAAACTCATCGAACGTCTCAGTCAAGCAACCATATACACTAAATTAGACCTACGTGGAGCGTATAATCTTGTCAGGATCCGAAAAGGGGACGAGTGGCTCACCGCCTTCAGAACAAGATATGGCCTCTACGAGTACAAGGTGATGCCATTCGGGCTTTGCAACGCCCCGGCAACGTTCCAATATCTGATAAACGATATATTCCGTGATCTCCTTGACATGTGTGTTGTCGTATACTTAGACGACATCTTGATATATTCTAAGAACATCATCGAACATAAAAAACACGTCCGTTGGGTGCTCTCCCGCCTCAGACAACACTGACTCTTTGCCAAATTAGAAAAATGCATCTTCCATACCTCAGACATCACTTTCCTCGGTTATACTATCACACCCGCAGGTATTCAGATGGATGACTCCAAGGTGCAAACTATTAAGAACTGGCCCACACCTACCTCAAAAAAGGACCTCCAAAAATTCCTTGGATTTTCCAATTACTATAGGAAATTCATCAAGAATTACTCCACTCTTACTAAGCCTTTAACCTCTCTTACAAGTGTCAATGCTACATTCAATTGGACAGCACAAACACACACTATATTCACCCATCTTAAGGATGTTTTCACTAAAGCACCGATTCTTAAATTCCCAGATCCTGATGCCCATTATGTACTCGAAGTTGACGCTTCCAACTACGCCCTAGGCTCCATTCTGTCTCAACGTAAAACTCCAGAAGATCCACTCCACCGTGTTGCCTTCTTTTCACGAGTGATGACACCAGCCGAGTTCAACTATCCTGTAGGCGAAAAGGAGTTGTTAGTGATCAAGGTCTCGTTAGAATACTGGAGGCATCTTCTAGAGGGCAGTAAGTTCCCGATCTTAATATACACGGACCACAAAAATCTGGAATACCTTCTGACCAACCGAACGTTATCCTCCAGACAGTTAAGATGGAGTCTATTCCTATCCCGTTTTGATTTCCATATAACGTACAGACCAGGAAGTAAGAACGGGAAAGCGGATGCCTTGTCCAGAAAAGATACCAAACCCCCTTATTTCAATACTCCTGGTGCTGTCATCCCAGCTGAACATATCATTACATTATCTCCAACCTACCCTGAAGTCCTCAAACTCCTTCAGCAAAACAATGTTTCTATCCCTAGTCATGTTCTCACTTTGGGTCAAGATGGTCTCTACTACCACCAAGGACGTCTTTATGTGCCACCTAACCTTCGAGACAACTTGTTAAAAGAACATCATGACTCGCCGATGGCAGGACATCTTGGAATCCACAAAACCTTTGATCTCCTCTCACGTACCTACTGGTGGCCTGCTATCAGATCTTCAGTACAAAGATATGTCCAAACTTGCCACGTATGTACCGTTTCCAAGTTGGAAAAAAGACCTCCTTTTGGGTTGTTGTTACCATTGCAGATTCCAGACCGACCCTGGCAAACCATAGGAATGGACTTTATAGTCGAACTTCCGTTGTCAAATGGGTTCAATACCATACTTGTCGTTGTTGACCATCTAACCAAGATGGCCCATTTCCTGCCATATCATAAGCTACCAACTTCATCAGAACTTGCTATTCTATTCCTGAATAACATTGTTAAACTTCACAGACTTCCAGATTCCATTGTAACTGACAGAGGTAGTCAATTCACCTCTCATTTTTGGAAGAAGTTATGTGACACTATGCAAGTAGAACTCCGATTTTCCACCTCATTCCACCCCCAATCTAACGGGCAAACGGAGAGAATAAATCAGTGGCTCGAACAGTATATACGTTCTTATTGTTCCAACCAACAAGATCAATAGGCTACCACCCTTGCTATGGCTGAATATGCGTACAACAATTCTTCAAGTTCCAGTACCTCCAAAACACCATTCTTTGCAAATTACGCATTCCACCCTTCTTTCCAACTTCACCCCCGAACAGATTCAAACTGTCCCAAAGTTGACGACCTCACTTTTTCGGGAACTCAAGGGCCACATTGCCGATGCTCAGGCTCACCAGAGACACTACTACAACCTCCGAAGACGTCAACCGCCTTCCTATAAAATAGGAGATCTAGTGTGGCTATCCACCAAGAACATCAAACTGAAAACCCCTAGCAAGAAACTTAGTGCTGTTTTCATTGGTCCTTATCCAATCACAAGGATAGTGAACCAAAATGCTGTTACCTTAGACTTACCTCCCAGTTTCCGACTACATCCTACCTTTCACGTGTCCTTGTTAAAACCTCATAGTGAAACCAGACAGCTGACCAGCCATATAGCTCCTGTGACCTTACTGGACTCTGATACCGAATACGAGGTTGATTCCATACTAGACTCCCGTATCTACCGAGGCTCTCTACAATATTTAATCCGTTGGAAGGGTTTCGCTGAGGAGAATGATTCCTGGGAACCTTCCTCGAATGTCCATGCTCCCAGATTGGTCTCCCTGTTTCACAGGCGGAATCCGGAACTACCTAGATTCGTAGCTGTGGGGCACCTACCCTGAGGAGGGGGGGTATGTCATGGATTTTCCTCACTTCTCTCTGTCCCTTTAAATTTACCTGTGCTCACACCTAGCAAGGTTATTTAATGGCTGGACATGCCTCCCTCTTTGCTTCAGTATTGTTACCTGTTTGTACTAGCTGCACACAGACCTGCCAGAAGGATTTACCTTTCCTGACTAAAGTAACCTTTTCCAAGGACTTTCATTTTTCAAACTAAAGCCTACATTGACTGCAGAATAATGTTTTCTACAATCAAGTTCTAAATTGTTTGGGAGCGCTTTGTAACCTGAATACAACAGTTGTCATCCCTTGAAGCGGTTTATCCACTTACCGTTTATCTAAAGTGACTCTCTCTCCAACCGCACTTGCGGTCACAATTCTGGGCAATATAAACAATCTTACAAAGGACTTTGTTCGGAACTCCTTTCAATATTAAGAATAGTAATCGGAACCGGAGGACCGCTGTGAGCTATCTGAACACGCCCCCAGCTGTTGCGTGTCACTTTCCAACTAAGCAAGCAGCATGTCAGCTCTGCCCAGCCTGTCAGTTCACACTGCTGCAGATCGCACTCGGAGATCAGTCTCACAGCTCTCACAAGTCTGCCATTCTTCCGAAGCAGACCACACAAGGAGATTCCACCTGAGCTCTCTGTCTGCGCTCTCTGCAGTTCACAACAGTGACAGTCCGTCTCAGTTGCCTTCAGGTTATAGAACTATAACGTTATAAGGATAATTCAAAGAAGGAGCTTAACACCTCTCCCACAAACACTACCTTATAAGTTGTACTCCTTATATACTAATTACCTCCAAATTACTTCTAACAAGTGGTTAAGAAGTTATAGGATTTATACACGACAGATTCAGTGTCAATCCACCAGCAACCCTGATTCAGAGAATACTGATCAGGGGATTCTAAACAAAAGCAAATCTGATCTGCCCAAACTCTAAGATACATTGCAATCACTCAGTGTATCTTGGTTCAAGGCATACATTCAACTATTTTGCCGCAGTTGTGTTCCACAATATACACTTGATCTTACAGAAGCCACAACTTGCTAAAGTTGAAGCCATAAGGAATTGGCCACGACCTATGACGAAGAAACAGGTCAGAACATTTCTTTGGCTTGTTGGCTACTACAGAAGGTTTATCTCAAACTTTGCTACTATAGCGGGTCCTTTTACTGACTTCACTAAAGCAAAAGCTCCAGTAATAGTGAAATGGTCCTCTGAAGCTGAACAGGCATTTCAAAATCTCAAGGAAGCCATCTGTAGACAACCAGTGTTAGTCACCCCTGATTTTTCAAAGGAGTTTGTTTTACAGACGGATGCCTCTGATGTAGGGCTTGAAGCAGTGCTTTCCCAGGAAAGTCAAAGTGAAGAGCACCCAATACTATACCTGAGCCGGAAACATCAACCTAGAGAAAAGAACTATTCGATTGTTGAAAAGGAGTGTCTAGCAATTAAATGGGCTGTTGAAACTCTCAAATATTATTTGTTGGGCAGAAAATTTAGACTAGTTACTGATCATGCACCTCTCAAATGGATGAGTCAAAATAAGGATAATAATAGTAGAGTTACACGCTGGTTCCTTGGTTTGCAACCCTATCTCTTCTCAGTAGAACACAGGGCAGGAAGTAAACAGGGTAATGCTGATGGCCTTTCACGTATGCATACGCTTTTGGCCATGGTCGCTCACCCCACTAGGTCTGAGCTGGCAGGGAGGATATGTGACAGAACCCAAGGCATAGTAATGGAAGGTGTCTATATTCCCTCAAAAGTGCTGCAGTGCGGGGTATGGTCTGACAACCCCAGGGAGAATTGTTATGTTTGTTTGCCACATAGAGAAAATATGTAATTTATTTCTGGGTCCCTGGGGTGGAGTATTTGGAGAGTAGGGTGGGCCAGTGCTCCACCCCGCAGTTTGCAGGTAGCACATTATGTCAAAAAGTCCAGTCCAGGAATTCTGTCTGACTCAGCTAGCTACTCACCTGCATGTGGTAATTGACAGCAGGTGCTAATAAAATCCCCAGTCAGGGGTTGAGAGGTAGATTTGCCAGCAGTAAAGGGAAACTGCAAACACTCTCCTGAGAGACTGAGAGGAATTATCTCTAAAGGACAAAGTTTGAAAGGTCTGTGCAATATTACTTTTGTGAAAAGCTACTTAGTGCAGACAGTTGTACTTGTTAGTAAGTGCTCAGTAGAGCAAGCCTCTTTTGTTTTGTTTATGTTTATTTTGCCTGTTTTTTGCCAGACCTGATAATAAACAGACTGTATTTTATAAAGCTACAACCTTGTGTGGTGTTTCCAGCTTTGAGGACTGTGTGTTTCCAAGATCCCAGGTCACTATATATATATATATATATATATATATATATATATATATAGTTGTGCTCATAAGTTTACATACCATGGCAGAATTTATGATTTATTTTTTCAGAGAATATGAATGATAACACAAAATGTTTTCTTTAATAGCCATTCAAACCCCTTTGTGTCAACTTGTGTGCATGTTATCAGGCCAAAATCACCAAGGTATGTAAACTTTTGATCAGGGTCATTTGGGTAGTTTCTGTTGTCATTATGATTTAAAAAGAGTAAACACAGTTAATTGATAATAAATGGCTTCAGCCAAACACTAACCATGAGTGAAAGAATTGTGTTATCATTCATATTCTCTGAAAAATGCCCAAGAAATCATAAATTCTGCCAAGGTATGTAAACTTATGAGCACAACTGTGTATGTATGTATGTATGTATGTATGTGTGTGTATATATATATATATATATATATATGTATATATATATATATGTGTGTGTGTGTAATAGAAGACAGCACTCGCTGGGCTTAAAGGGACATTAAACCCAAATTTTTTCTTTCATGACTCAGATGTAGAATACCATTTTAAACAACTTTCTAATTTACTTCTATTATCTATTTTGCTTCATTCTCTTGATAGGCTTCATTCTCTTGATAGGCTCAGTAGCTTCTGATTGGTGGCTGCACTTAGATGCCTCATGTGATTGGCTCACCTATGTGTATTGCTATTTCTTTAACAAAAGATATCTAAAGAATGAAGCAAATTAGATAATAGAAGTAAATAGGAATGTTGTTTAAAATTGTATTTTCTATCAGAATCATGAAAGAAAATGTTGTGGTTTAATGTCCCTTTAAGGAATAGAAAAGTAGCTTTTATTTTCGTGATGTTTCGGGAACAGCTCCCCTTCATCAGACCAACAATGAAATGTGACAACCAGACATATAAATCCTCTAAGACCCTCCCCCAGTTAACACAAATTGTGCCAAAATGGTTGTCAAGGCAACCATCTATTGTTTACACCAAAACATATACAAATATAGTTACAAGTTCACTAATGCCTATTACACTGTAACAAACAAACAAACAAACACAGATCAATCGCGGTGAACATATCAACCAAATAGTGCATATATAGACAACAAGAAAAGAAGAACACAGAAAGACTGCAAGCACAGAGTATAGTACACATAGTATAAGACATATATTCCATTACAATAATATATGGGCCAGGAAGATAGTGAGACTGCTAAATCACAACAGGGATAGTAATCCAATAACTCTGAGATGTTTACGGTACATAAATAGAAATAATAATACTTGAATAAACTCCGGTCTTCCTGGCCCATATATTATTGTAATGGAATATATGTTTTATACTATGTGTACTATACTCTGTGCTTGCAGTCTTTCTGTGGTCTTTTTGTCTTGTTGTCTATATATGCACTATTTGGTTGATATGTTCATTGCGATTGATCTGTGTTTCTACTTTTGTGATTGTAACAGTATAATAGGCATTAGTGAACTTGTAACTATATTTGTATATGTTTTGGTGTAAACAATAGATGGTTAATTATTATTGAATATGTCCCTATTCCTAGAAGAGGGGGTGACAGAGACCACTTGTTAAAACAAAGGGAGTGTTTCTGGATATATGAACTAGGCACCATGGAACCAGATGGCATGAATAGAGATTGGGATCTTTTTGTGTTTCTATGAATGTATATAAAAGCCTATTTTGTTATATTCCTGCATTTTCTGAAGTCTTAATTTTTTTTATTGATGATGGATAAATGTTATAGTTTTTAGGCGAGATTGCTGCTTAGAGTAAGGTGTCATAGTATCCTACTGAATTATTTTTCCATAATATTGGTTGTGAAAGAGTTAATTTTTTGAATATCCTGTACTGCTTTCTTGTGGTGGTTGAGTACATAAGGGTATTCTGTATCAGTGTGTTTTATTGCATGATTAAGGGAAGTGATTCCCGAAGTTGCTATATTTTTGTGCTAAATTAACCTTATACTCCACCTTTTTTGCTGCCTTCCTCCTTTGGAACTTTTGAACCTCATATCTTTTTTAGGCCTTAAAACTTTTTTGTTCAATATTTTTTTGAATAATTTTTTAGATAGTGTTATTATGAGTGTAACTGTACTTTTAAATGTATTTTTGATGTATTTTGTGACACTTTTATGTTTTGCAAAACAGTCAATCAGAGCTCTGAGAACGCTGTAATCATTTTAACTTAAATCCCGATTGCACTCAATCTCTTGCATTTACTTTCAACTTCAAATACGAGCGATACATTGAATGCGTGCAAACAACCGTGAAAAAACTGATATCGCTTGGGCGTAACTGTTAGCACACAACTCGTAATCTGGCCCTTTATGTTTAATGCTCAATAATGTTATGATTTATAGGAATTGCAAGATTGCTCACACCATTTTTTTTAAACATGCTTTATTTTGTACTAGGCGGTATGCATGCCCAGAGGGCAGTCTATGTTGAAAAAATACAAACCCCCAAGCTAAATTTACAAAAAATAAAAAAAGTAAAATGACAGAAAAAAAACAAAGCTATCCAAAATAAAAAAAATAAACCTAAACTAATACCCCTATAAAAAATAAAAATCCCCCCAAAAAAATAAAAACACCTCCTAACCTAATACTAAATTACCAATAGCCCTTAAAAGGGCCTTGTGTGAAATCCTATTGGCTATTCAAATCAGCCAATAAGATTTCAGTAGCTCTCATCTTATTGGCTGATTTCAAAAATTTCAGCCAATAGGAATGCAAGGTACCCTAATAAATATGGGGTACCTTGCATTCAATCTTCAGTGTGCATCGGACGATCGACGAGGACTGCCGCCGCAGAGGATCGCCACATCTGGGAACACCGTTCCGCACCTCCGCTCCTTCGCTGTGGATGAAGATAGAAGATGATGGACCCGCCTGGAAGAAGACCTTCTCCGCCGGACTTCAGGAACCGTGAGTACCTATTTGGGACTTTACTGTTAGGCTTTTTTTGGGGGGGTTAGATTAGGGATTTTTGGGTAATTGAAAAAGAGCTGAATGCCCTTTTAAGGGCAATGCCTATACAAATGCCACTTAAGGGGCAATGGGTAGTTTAGGTTTTTAGTGTTAGGTTTTTTTATTTTGGGGGGTTTGGTGGGTGGGGGGTTTTACTGTTAGAGGGGGGACTTACTATTTTAAGGAAAAGAGCTGTTTAATTTAGGGCAATGCCCTACAAAAGACCCTTTAAAGGGCTATTGGTAGTTTATTCTTAGATTAGGGGGTGTTTTTATTTTGGGGGGCTTTTTATTTTCATAGGGATTAGGTTTATTTTTTTTATTTTGGATAATGTGGTTTATTATTTTCTGTAATGTTAGCCTTTTTTCATTTTGTGTAATTTTAGATTAATTTAATTTAATGTACTGTTAGGATTTTTTATTTTAATTGTAATTTAGTATTTTATTATTTTATGTAATTAAGGGGTTAATTTAGGGGGTGTTAGGTTAGGGGGCTTAGTCATTAAATTAGTTATTTGCGTTGTGGGGGCTGGCATTTTAGTAGTTAATAGGTAAATTAGGTTTAATGCGTTGTGGGTGGGTTGGCAGATTAGGGGTTAATATGTTAATTAAGTTTATTGCATTGGTGGTGGATGGTGGTTTAGGGCTTAATAAATTAATTATTTAATTTGCGATGTAGGGAATGGCGGATTAGGGGTTAATAGATGCATTAGGTAGTTTGCGATGTTGGGGTTGGCGGATTTAGGGGTTAATAATTTTATTATGTGTATGTGTATATATATATATATATATATATATATATATTGTTAGAAAGAGTGGTATTAGGGCGCACTGTTCATGAAATTAGTAGCCAATATATTATTAATAGTGGTATTATAGTAATAGGTATAGAGTAAAGATTAAAATGTTGTTTAAAATAGATTGTTCTATATAATATATCTAGTAGGAGTATTTATACCAGCGGCGTATGAAACAGTTGTGTCAGAACATATTTTCAAGTTATGTATTTGAGTAGGATGGTGTACCAATCAGATCAATTAGATATCCTGAAAGGAAAAATAGTTTCCCTTTCTATTACAGATAAAGGTACTAGAAATTCACTTAATATGATGTTATAGAATACACAAAGTTCACAGGTTTTCGTAGTCCCAAAGTTCAAGTAGATAATGTAGAATAAACAATGTAGAAAAAATAGTAGTTTTATATCTGATCCTTATGCTGTAAATAAATGCCCACTTACTAGATGTGACCTCAATCCTATGAGGTAAGTGGGAAGCGTCTTTAATGAATATAGTTGTCCCCCAGCAATCTGGAAACGCTGCTTCTCTGCCTCTTTGGTGTTGTTAGAAACACTGCTTTCCTGCTTCCTTAGTATGGTAGAGATTTCTTTCTCCCTCCTTTTGAATTTGCTTAGTTTTTCCCTCAGCTCCCAGTGATCCGTAATGTGGAATATATATATAAGGGAACAAAAGGTATGGAAAGGATAGTGCAACACTGTTGTACAAGTTTAAAACATATATTTATTTCATATGTAAAATATGCTCACATTCTATCACCTCAATCCAATATGAGGTATCAGTTAGGCATAGTGTTGCATTATAACAGGTACAGAATTCCAAGGTGAATCATCAGAAGTGCAGAAAAACGGCATACAAGCAGTTTGTGAAATACAGTTCAATATATTTTGTTCAAATCTCTCCTTACGCGTTTCAAAGGTATAAAATAATGGGTTACCTTCTTCTTCAGAGGAAAATTTTAGAGTGTGATTGCTGGTGTTTAGTTGGGGACTTAAATAGTGTTCACCTGTGTAGTAACGATATTCTAGAGCTCTGATTGGCTCTTTCTAGTCATGTGATTGAAAGGTGTGTGGGCTAGTTTGCCAATCACTGGCCTTATAGATCGTACTTAAATGATCTTGATTTCTAAGGTGTTTCAGGGTTAGAAGATACAGGTTTGAAAGCATCAATTTAAAATGTCTCTAAAGTGTATTCATTAGACATCCTGTTAATTAGTTTTTTCATGAAAAGCGGCAGCGATTGAAATCGCAAGTGAAGTATTGGTGCGCATGCATGATGCTACCGTTTCAGTGTGTTCAGCAAATGCGGCGGGGGTGTGTGCGTATGAACCAATCAAATTCGAGGTTCAGAGATTAAACGCATAACATCCCCGATCGCTCTAAGTCTTTGCTACTAAATCGGTGGTTATTAAGGGGTTTTTTGTAAGAGCTAACAAGGGGAGTACTGATAGGAAAAAATACCTAAAAAGAAAAAAATAAATAAAATAATAGATATAGTGAAAAATATCTAATTGTAAAAATGAATGCCCAAACTTATGATAAGTTTCAGCGCATGCGTGTGTTCAGCCTACTGTCATATGACAGTTGATTAGAAGTAATTATAAATATTAAAATGGCTAATATACTAGTAATATTCTCCATGTGTTGGACATTGGGATGGATATATTTGGTTGATATGATATCCCAAACAATCTAGGAATACCGTGTGTATTCCAAAGGAAGAACTAGTAATAGGGTTGGAGTGATTTTTTGTAAGGAATGATTTGAACTACATTCATATTTCAAGTCATTCTGATTAGTAAAATCATTGCTACCTCCTCTTAATTGTGTAAAACATTATATGTACATTAAAAGAATTAAACCAGAGTTAGCTTTGATAGCGTTACAAAACTTAATATAAAATATGAAATATACCATTAATACATTTTAAAAACAATTTTTCTATATGAGCGGACAAACCTAGTAAATACACTTAAAATTCCACTGTTTGTTTAAAAAACATTTTTTCCCCCTTCTTGTAGGGTAATTTATAGGGACCAAACCAGTGTCCCCGAGAGGGTTAATTTCAATCTAGTAGGATATCTCACATAATATTTAATATAAGGAAATATAGTGGGTAATGTCATAAGAGATCTGTAAATTAATCTATAGGATTACCACTAAACAAGGAATACTTATAAATGATGTTAAACAGATGTCTGTATCCTAGTATATATATAGATAACCAAGAAACTTTTTCTTATTCTTAGATTATCCTATATGTATAAGGAAATGAGTGGACGCACTTATTTTAATGAGGATAAGTTAGTAAGTGAATAAATATATTCTATTTCTCCACCAAAAAGGCTGCCAGATCAATGTCTTTGTTCAAGCCAAAAGGTGTTTGTGAATGTAAGGTATGTATCCAGAAGGTTTCTCTTCGTCTCAGATGTAATTCTCTATCCCCACGTCTTTCATTAATAGATATACATTCTAGAATAGTGGCTTTTAGACCTTCTGAATCTTTATTGTGATAGTTCCTATAGTGAAGTAATAGATTGTGTGATTTTTCTCCTGCTTTTATATTCATCAAATGTTCTGCTACCCTTTTCTTAAAGGGCCGTGTGGTGCGTCCTATGTATTGAAGACCACATGTGCATTCGATCAAGTAGACAACATGATCTGTTTTGCAATTACAAGCGGCATTGATTTTACATAATTTTCCATTACTACTAGATCTAACTTCTCTGGTGGATTTTTGTCCGCTATAGTGATGCTCACATGCAACACAATTTAGGCGGTTGCATTTGAAAAAGCCTGTGGATAGTTTCCCCAGCCAATTTTGTTTTTTCGGCTGTTTCAATTTGCTTGGTGCAAGAGTATTTTTCAAGTTTCTGTTTTTTCGAAAAATCAATTTGGGTTCTTTTGGAATAACTGATTTTAAAAGGTCATCTTTTTCCAAAAGATGCCAATGTTTTCTCAGAATCATTCTAATTTCCTTGGAACCTTCATTGTATGTGGTGGTAAAGTTAGTTGAGTCTTCTTGTGTTTTTCTTATATTTTGTTTTTTCTTTTGTTTCTTTTGTAAAAGTGTATTTCTATCAATGCTTTTTACTTTTTTGTAAGCTTTGTTCAGTTCTGTTTCTTTATAACCTCTTTCCATGAACCTCTTTTTTAATAGAGCTGCTTCTTGTTCGAAGTGTTCCATTTTGGAGCAGTTTCGTCTGAGGCGTTGATATTGTCTGTATGGGATGTTCTTTATCCATTCCTGGTTATGGCCACTAGATGCTAATAGATATTTGTTACTGTCAGTTGGTTTTTTGTGGAGTTTAGTATGAATTAGACCTTCTTCCTGGAACAATATAATATCGAGAAATTCAATCTCGATCTTGTTCCGTTTCTCTGAAAAAGTAAGGTTGAAGTCATTTGCATTTAAGGATTTCACAAAATCGTTCAGAATATTGTCAGGGCCTTCCCAGATCATGATAATATTGTCGATGTATCTTGCCCATTTTTTAATGTGCTTACTGAACGGATTGTTAGACCAAATATGGCATTCCTCCCATAGCCCCATGTAGAGGTTTGCAAAGCTGGGTGCGAAGCGAGTTCCCATTGCTGTGCCTTGAAGCTGTAGGAAATAATCCTTTTCGAATAGAAAGAAATTTTTTTCCAGAACAAATTTTATTGAGTTTAAGAGAAACGTGCATGTTTCTTTTGGTAGATCAGTCAGGGTTTTCAGCCAAAAATCTACTGCTTCTAATCCTTTCCCATGTGGGATGTTTGTATATAGAGCGCTTACGTCCAGGGTTACCCAAACAAAATCCTCTTTCCAAACTTCTTCCGTCATTTTTTCAATAGTGTCAGGGGTGTCCCTCAAAAAAGATTTTAGTCTTGGTACTAGAGGTTGCAGAAAGTTATCTATATACTCTGATAATTTTGAGGTTAGGGAATTTATGCCTGAGACGATTGGTCTTCCTGGGGGTATCTCCATATTTTTATGTACCTTTGGAAGGTGATAAAAAAATTGCTGTTGTAGGGTTATCATTTTTTAGATAGGCTAGTTCATCTTCGTTTAGGACTTTATCTTCCTTGGCGTTGTCTAATAGGTGGCGATATTCATTTAGGAAGGTGTTGGTAGGATCCCCTGGAAGTTTCTTGTAGTTTGTTTCGTCCTTTAGGAGGCTGTAAGCTTCTTTTATGTAGTCCACTCTGTCTTGAATTACAATTCCCCCTCCTTTATCCGCCTCCCTTATGATTAGATTACTATCTTCTTCCAAATTCTTTATGAAGGTTTTTTCTTTCCTTGAGAGGTTGTCTTTTTTGATTTTATACCCCTCGCAGAGATTGTTAAAGTCTGCTAGTACCAAGTTAGAAAAGACAGCGATCAGGTTTCCCTTTGAGTGGACTGGATAGAAAGTAGAGTGTGGTTTGAGTGAGGTGTGTCTCTTCAATGCCACTTTTTCAGTAGGAGTAGCACTTTCATTTTCTAGATCTTCTAAAATGTTCAGAAGATCAGACTCCGTTTCTGTCAAACTATTCTGCCCTGCTCCCTCATTTTTCATGGACAATTTGTTGAAGTGTCTCTTCAGAGTTAGCTTCCGGGTGAATTTATGAAGATCAATGAAAAGTTGGAAAGAATTGGGCCCCTTTGTGTGGGCAAAGGATAAACCTTTCTCAAGTATAGTAGTTTCCTCTTTAGTTAAGATTCTAGTGGAAAGGTTGAAGACCTTTGCCTTTACATCTTCGTTTCCCACATCGGTGTCGATTTTTGTTTTTTTTCTTTCCATGTCTTCTCCCTCCTCTGCATCCTCTGTGATTTGTCTTTTTTGGCCTCTTTGTCTCCACTGTGGTTCTAGCCTCATGGGATGTTCCTGTTGATGTGTTTCCCCTCCTCTCAGACTCAGTGGTTCCTGGAGTGTGACTTTCGGATCCGTAGGGTGATATTCTCTCTGTCCGTATCCTAAAAAATGATGTTGGGAGTTGGTATCAAATTGGACAGAATTTCTTCTGTGATAGCCTTCGTTCCCTTGATTGTTCTTATTAGTGGTGTAGGGTGACTTGTTCCTTCTATTCCAATTCCAATGGCCATTGTGTTGATACTGGGTTTGGTGGTTTGGTCCTGATGTCTCCTCCCTATCTGGTAGGGTGTTTCTGTTTCCATTTCTATTTTGTCTTTCATCATTTCTTTTGTCTCTGTAGTAGTCATGAGATCTTTTGTTGTTACGTGTATCCTTGTAGTTTCTTTCCCAACCTCTTCCTCGTTCAAAGGAAGGATCTTCCCATCGCTGTTTATTAGTCTCTCTCCTTCTGGGAACATTTCTCTTTCCATGTTGTTGGTTACCTTCTTTCCCTCTTATAATATTTTGTGCTACCCTTGGTGGACATGTTTCTCTTTCTGTGTTTCTCCTACTGTTGTTGGCCAATTGTCTATACGAATCTACTACTGAATATTCTGGTGAATTCAGATATTTCCAATTTTCATCTTCCAGATCCTTGTCTGGGTTCTGTGTTTTCGCCTCGTCCTCCCAAGTATTTACAGTTAGAGCTTTTTCTTTATCTTCCTTGTCCATGTGATAGTCTCTTAGGAATTTGTCTAGTTTCTTTTTCTCTAGTAGCATGTCGAATCTTTGTAATTTACTTTTATTTTATTTATCCAACTGGTAATATACATCCCCTTTAAAATTGTTTAGTTTTTCTCGTATGTCCTTAATTTCTTCTCCTAGACTTGAAACTTTTTTCTCTCTACATCGAATTAGTATGTTAATAAATTTCTTTGAGCACTCCTCCATAGCTGAGTCCCACTCTGTTAGGAGTTCCACTTCCGTGTTCTCCATTATAGGAGTTTTTTTCTAGACGTAGCCCTTTTGGAATGATATTGTATTTTAAATATCTTTCCAAATTGTTGCCATCGTGCCAGCTGGATAATTGTTTTCTGCTCAGTTTCTCCATTTTTGGTTATCTATATATATACTAGGATACAGACATCTGTTTAACATCATTTATAAGTATTCCTTGTTTAGTGGTAATCCTATAGATTAATTTACAGATCTCTTATGACATTACCCACTATATTTCCTTATATTAAATATTATGTGAGATATCCTACTAGATTGAAATTAACCCTCTCGGGGACACTGGTTTGGTCCCTATAAATTACCCTACAAGAAGGGGGAAAAAATGTTTTTTAAACAAACAGTGGAATTTTAAGTGTATTTACTAGGTTTGTCCGCTCATATAGAAAAATTGTTTTTAAAATGTATTAATGGTATATTTCATATTTTATATTAAGTTTTGTAACGCTATCAAAGCTAACTCTGGTTTAATTCTTTTAATGTACATATAATGTTTTACACAATTAAGAGGAGGTAGCAATGATTTTACTAATCAGAATGACTTGAAATATGAATGTAGTTCAAATCATTCCTTACAAAAAATCACTCCATCCCTATTACTAGTTCTTCTTTTGGAATACACATGGTATTCCTAGATTGTTTGGGATATCATATCAACCAAATATATCCATCCCAATGTCCAACACATGGAGAATATTACTAGTATATTAGCCATTTAAATATTTATAATTACTTCTAATCAACTGTCATATGACAGTAGGCTGAACACACGCATGCTCTGAAACTTATCATAAGTTTGGGCATTCATTTTTACAATTAGATATTTTTCACTATATCTATTATTTTATTTATTTTTTTCTTTTTAGGTATTTTTTCCTATCAGTACTCCCCTTGTTAGCTCTTACAAAAAAACCCTTAATAACCACCGATTTAGTAGCAAAGACTTAGAGCGATCGGGGATGTTATGCGTTTAATCTCTGAACCTCGAATTTGATTGGTTCATACGCACACACCCCCGCCGCATTTGCTGAACACACTGAAACGGTAGCATCACGCATGCGCACCAATTCTTCACTTGCGCTTTCAATCGCTGCCGCTTTTCATGAAAAAACAAATTAACAGGATGTCTAATGAATACACTTTAGAGACATTTTAAATTGATGCTTTCAAACCTGTATCTTCTAACCCTGAAACACCTTAGAAATCAAGATCATTTAAGTACAATCTATAAGGCCAGTGATTGGCAGACTAGCCCACACACCTTTCAATCACATGACTAGAAAGAGCCAATCAGAGCTCTAGAATATCGTTACTACACAGGTGAACACTATTTAAGTCCCCAACTAAACACCAGCAATCACACTCTAAAATTTTCCTCTGAAGAAGAAGGTAACCCATTATTTTATACCTTTGAAACGCGTAAGGAGAGATTTGAACAAAATATATTGAACTGTATTTCACAAACTGCTTGTATGCCGTTTTTCTGCACTTCTGATGATTCACCTTGGAATTCTGTACCTGTTATAATGCAACACTATGCCTAACTGATACCTCATATTGGATTGAGGTGATAGAATGTGAGCATATTTTACATATGAAATAAATATATGTTTTAAACTTGTACAACAGTGTTGCACTATCCTTTCCATACCTTTTGTTCCCTTATATATATATATATATTCCACATTACGGATCACTGGGAGCTGAGGGAAAAACTAAGCAAATTCAAAAGGAGGGAGAAAGAAATCTCTACCATACTAAGGAAGCAGGAAAGCAGTGTTTCTAACAACACCAAAGAGGCAGAGAAGCAGCGTTTCCAGATTGCTGGGGGACAACTATATTCATTAAAGACGCTTCCCACTTACCTCATAGGATTGAGGTCACATCTAGTAAGTGGGCATTTATTTACAGCATAAGGATCAGATATAAAACTACTATTTTTTCTACATTGTTTATTCTACATTATCTACTTGAACTTTGGGACTACGAAAACCTGTGAACTTTGTGTATTCTATAACATCATATTAAGTGAATTTCTAGTACCTTTATCTGTAATAGAAAGGGAAACTATTTTTCCTTTCAGGATATCTAATTGATCTGATTGGTACACCATCCTACTCAAATACATAACTTGCAAATATGTTCTGACACAACTGTTTCATACGCCGCTGGTATAAATACTCCTACTAGATATATTATATAGAACAATCTATTTTAAACAACATTTTAATCTTTACTCTATACCTATTACTATAATACCACTATTAATAATATATTGGCTACTAATTTCATGAACAGTGCGCCCTAATACCACTCTTTCTAACAATAGTTCTCTCTAGCATTTGAAATAGGACAGTGCAGGGTGGGGACCCTGCAATTGCCCTTATTTCAGGTATAGGGGCAGCCAGTTCATCCTATTACATCACTAACTATATTCCTCTCGGGGGGGACACCTAGCGCTGAATTATCCTTTTCTCTTCTAATACCATCCTATACCCCCTCTTTTTGGCTTGCTTGGTGCACTAGTACTAAACAACTAAAAATGATCTCTTATGAATATGGTGATTATTTCAACCCCGAGACCAGACAAAGAAAACTTTCCATATATGAAGTAGAACCTATAGTAATAGCTCTCGAGAGTTCCGGTAGGTGGAGCCAGCAAGGGGAAGCGCTGGTGCATCGCTCTCTGTGAGCGTCCTGGAAGATCCCAGAGAACTGCTGATTTCTTGGCCACAAGTTTTGCGGGCCCGATAACGAACTGTACCCGGGGAAGGAGTGCAGCAATAGGCAGTTGGAACTACACAAGTCGGGCTAAAGTGTCTACTTGCCCGGACACCCCCTCTTACCACAGGTCACAACACCACCTGTCGCCAGAAGCACGTGTGATGCACTATCGGCATCAGGATCCGCTAAGAAGCCGTAACGCAATAAAACACAGCGTGGGGCAAGCCGCTACTCAGTGCGAGCAGGGAGATCTACACATTCCCCATTCAAGGTGATATCGGCCTAACGTTGGTACAGTAGCCGGTTCCAAGAAGCAAGTCGGCCCCACAGGCTGGGAAGCGACTGCTAGAAGACGGAGCAGGATCCCTTCATCATAAACCGCAAGTATACGCTTAGTGCTATAAGCGTTTTTTTCTGAATGACTTTTTCATATGTTGTGGCTGGGACTTAAAAAGAGAAAAAAAGAAAAAGAAGGGGGAATAATAGCCGAATAAAAGGACACTAATACTTAAAGAGGCATTTTGATAAAAGATATGCACCTTTTTACTAGCTGCATTTGGCAAACAGCTATGGATAGGACCTCATAAAATGGGGAACGACAAAGTTATTAAAAAACCATAACAGTTGAAAAGATGCAGCTTTAAAATAGTTGCTTTGACAGGCTAACAACGAACCCGTGGTAAACTATATGCTGGAATAGCTAAAAAGGGAAGAGGGGGAAGGAAGAAAAAAAAAAGAAGAGGAAAAGAGGCGAGAAAGGGGAGAAGAAGGGCCTAAATGTTTAAAATATCAGTAGTAAGATCAGAAGCACAGGTCTGAAGGAGATCCCTATCCTTAGTGCTAACTGTTCATCGTAATAAGTGCCTGAAAAAAATCTACCCCATTGCCTGATGAATACCTGAATCTAGGATATGTAAGGGTCGATAAGTTGGGGAAAAGAGCTATACCCACGGAGTTAACAGGACAATGTCATAGAAACAGGAAAATTAAACACATAAAGAACCTTGCCTTAGGACATAAGGAACTAAATATGAACATGGAGCAGTTGATGTAGAAAAACTGAGTCATATGAAAATTAAGAAGCTTTGTATTTCATAATAAGAGGCCGGTTTCCATATCCTCTCAAGCACATGGAACTGTGGACAATAGAATAAGTTTATTTAAAAAGCTTATGATTCTGTAAATTTAACTGTACACTGAGTATATATATGGTTTCTCTGAATCATATTTAAATGAGAGTCCAGGATTACATTCAGTAGTACGGGTTATAGCATTAATAATTCTTCTATCTCTGTGCAAGTAGTTATACTATAAAAAAAATTTCGACTACCCCTCTTTATACTTTGATAGTTAATAAACTGCTGTACCTGGCCATTTGAGCAGCAAAGGCACATTAAAGATTATTTACAGTATTTTAGAAGCTATAAGCACGATATATAAGCAATATTAGCAATACTGGATATAAAGTTATTTTTCTTAGTCAGATAAAGTTATAGTTTTAGGAGTATAAAGCTAACTCTGATTAAGGGGTTTACCTTTGTAGGTGCAGGATATAGGAATAGCCCTGCAGAAGTAATATTTACTTAGAGGTGTTGATTTTTGAGACTATAGGTTTCAGGCTATGAAATCAGCTCTATTGTCAGAATAACAGTCCTGGAATATAAAGGTATATTCCTTTAATAAGTCTAGCTCTCAAACAGAAAATACCTATCACTCTTCAAATACAGCAGATGCTTCCCAGGGGGAGTCACTCTTCTTAGAGTAAATTACACGTGTTGTTAGAGCACTTGAACATTGATATAAAACAATTTTTTTTTTTTTTTTTTTTCACTTGTAGTATATTTTTATCACGTATTGATATCACTTTATCACTTATTGATTATCTCTCTTTAGGGACAAGTAACACATAAAAGATTAGAAGACATACACGCACTACACAGTACACACTACACAGATAAAGAAAATAAATTGAAGCACCTGTTTGTTATCAGCAGCAACATCCTAGGCTATATATGGATAAATATATCACTAATACACAAAGTAGTAATATGTCTAAAAGACAAAAAACTCAAGAGAAAAAACTCACTCGGAAGTCACAGGGTGAAACTTCTTTAGAAGGGGGTGGTGAAGAAGGGTCCCTCTCAGGGGAAGGAGATTGGGTGGTCAGGAAACTGTCAGAGATGTTTTTGCCACGTTTCGATAAGATTCAGTCTGAAGTTTCTAAACTAGCAGAAGATTTTAAAAATTTCTCAGGCAGAATGCAGGAAGCAGAGGAAGAATATCCGAATTGGAAGATAATCAGAACAGACTAGAACAGACTCAGAATAAGAATAGCAGACAAATATCGGATCTATGTGCAAAAATAGAGGATCTAGAAAACCGGGCACGCAGAAACAATGTAAGAATTATAGGTCTGCAAGAGGGGGGTATGGAAGTAAGTCTACAGGAATTTATGTCAATACAGCTGCCCAGGATACTAGGGGTTGAAGAGAAAGACCTACCCTTAAGGATAGAAAGGGTGCATAGAATAGGGGCAAGAAGGCAGGATATCACTGAGCAAAAACCTAGATCAGTAATAGCTAAATTCCTAGACTTCCAAGACAAAGTTAAAATTATGAATTTATATAGAAAGAAAGGAAGTTTGGAATTTAACGGGAAAAAGTTATTAATGTTCAGTGATTATTCAATGGAAACACTGAATAAGAGAAGGAAAATGACCCCACTGTGTATAAGCTTAATAGCAGCAGGGCACAAAGCAGTTGTCATATACCCAGCAAAATTGAAATATGAGGGTGAAGAAGGGATGAAAGTCTTTGAAGACCCTGAAGAAGTTAAATATTTTTTTTAAATTGCCTAAGGTGATAGTAATAAGGTGGAATAACAAGTTTGATTCTTTTTTTTCCTTGTAAATAATGATTACATATTGTTTGACTTTAAATATGAGTATAAATTTTATAAAAAAGAGTAAACAAGCAATAAGGGTAAACCGGGTTGTTAAGGATGTTTTATTTAACCCTTTTTTTTTTTTTTTTTTTTTTTTTTTTTTGTTTTTGTTTTTCTTTTCTCTCTCGCTCTCTCCTTCTCCTCCCTCTCTTCCTCTCCAGCCCCCTCTCTTCTACAGATCCCGCTGGCTTTTTTAATTACATTCTTAAGCTTAATCCAACATCTCATGAACACACAGAGATATAATTATATAGTAAGATAATGCAAAAACTTAAGATAATCTCATGGAACGTTGGTGGGATAACATCCCCTATTAAAAGGAAGGCTATAATAAAATATTTGAAAACGCTAGGAACAGATATTGCCTTAATTCAGGAGACCCATTTAAACAAGATTGAATATATGAAACTAAAATGTAATTGGGTAGGGGAAATTATTGCAACTGATTGTAAAACAAGGAAAAGAGGAGTAGCTATACTTATCAATAAGAATTTAAATTATAGAATTATGGAAACAAAAGTAGAAGAGAATGAACGTATAGCTATTATTAAAGTAGAAATCAACTCCGAAGTATTCACAATTTGCAACGTATATGGACCTAATGAGTATAATAAAAGATTTTGGGATGATCTTCAGTGTAAATTATTGGAATATTTAGATACAAAAATAATTTTGGGGGGCGATTTTAATATGGTCCCCAGAATGCCAATAGATAGACTCCAGTTTGGAAATAAGAAGGATCCAGGAAGGAATTCTCGTAGAGAGACTAAGATTTTTAAAGATATATCTGCCAATATTGGCTTATGTGATTTATGGAGATATAGGAACCCAGGAGTTCGAAAGTACACTTGTATATCAAAAACCCATAGATCCTACTCAAGGATAGATCACTTATTAGTTTCAAAAAATGTAATACCTTTAGTTACAGATACATCTATATACCCTATAACAATATCTGATCATGCACCGATAGGGTTAACATATGGATCTCGAATTAAAAAGGGGAATAATTTCTTCTTCCCTAAATATTGGGCAGAAAATACAGAATTCTTTAACTTTTTAAGGAATAAATTAGAGGGTTTCAGGATTAACAATAGTCAACATCTGGGGGAACCAATACTTTATTGGGAAACGGCAAAAGCAGTTTTAAAATCAGAGATGATCACATTTATGGCATATAAAAAAAAGATACTAGGTAAACGTGAATTACAGCTATTAAATACAGTAAATAATTCTTATAATCAATATCTTAGAGATGCTTCTTTAGCAAACTGGCACAAATACATTTCGGCCACTAACCAACGGAACTTATTTTTAATGCAAAAGTATACGCAAGAAGAGATAAAAGCTAAAAGTAGATTCCAAAGGTTTGGTAATAAGTCAGGTAGATATTTGGCAGGTCTAAACAAAATACACAAGAAAAGAACAGTTATAGCCAATATCAAAAGAGAAGATATTAATATATCCTCCCAAGAGGACATTTTAAAAGCCTTTAAAGAATATTATTCAGATATATATAGAACGCACGGAATAAATCAGGAAAGAAAGAGGAAGTTTTGGGAGGAAGTTAAAGTTCCCCAAATTCCGATAGATCAATTGGATTGGCTGAACCGGCCAATAGAGTTAGAGGAAATAATTGGGAAGATAAAAAAGCTACCAGCAAATAAAGCTAGCGGTCCGGATAATCTCCCAAATGAATTTTATAGGCTAATGAATACAGAAATAGCACCAATATTGGAAAGAGTCTATAACTATGTATATTCTTCACTCCAAGAACTTAGGTTAAATAGATTTATGGATTCTACAACTATAATATTACTTAAACCTGGGAAAGACCCTCAAGACATGGCATCCTATAGACCAATCTCTTTATTAAATTCGGATTTAAAGATATTAACAAGTATCATAGCTGAAAGATTACAAAAAGTGATTCCAACCTTAATACATCCAGATCAATCTGGATTTATAAATGGTAGATCATCTTTTTATAATATTAGAAGAGTTACAAATGTTATTACATATGTCTGGGCTAATAAAGATAAATTCTTTAAAAAAGGAGAGGATCTGTTACTATTAACTTTAGATGCACAAAAAGCATTTGACTCGGTAGAATGGGATCATCTCTTTCAGACTTTGAGGATGTTTGGATTGAAAGGTAATATCTTGGAATGTATCAAAAACTTATATTCCGCCCCAAAAACTGCCTTCTGTATAAATGGACAACAAACAGATTTTATAGAAATGTCCAGAGGCACGAGACAGGGGTGCCCTCTCTCACCAATTTTATTTGATCTAGCCTTGGAGCCATTGATGATACAAGTTAGAGATATGATTCAAGGCATAAGAATTGGGAACACTGAAATAAAAGTAGCAGCATATGCGGATGATATGTTAATATTTTTAAGAAATTCAAAAAAACAGATCCCATTAATATTGGAAATAATAGAAGCATTTGGGTCATTTTCTGGCTATAAAGTCAATATACATAAATCAGAGATCCTCTGGTTAGTGAAACAGAAAGGCTCTATTCTAGACTCTAAGTTTAAAGTAGCAGACACATTTATAAAATATTTGGGAATAAATTTTTCTAACATACCTGGGGACTGGTACAAGTTAAATTATGAACCCTTATTCACTAAAATTATAGAGGAAATTAAAAGATGGTCACATTTACCTATAACTCTAGCAGGGAAAATCAATATGTTTAAGATGATAACAACACCTAAAATTCTATATGTTATCCAAAATTTACCATTAAAAATTAAGAACAAAGATTTATTACGAATCAAAAGAGCTGTAACCCAACTTTGTTGGAAAGATAAAAAAGCTAGAATATCATATGTAAAACTATCTATCGCAAATGAATGGGGCAGAATGGGGCTACCCGACCTAATTTTATATAACCAGGTATTTCTTGCCAAAATAGTATTAGCTTGGATCTCCAACAACAATAAATTCATAGATTTAGACTTAGAAGAGAATATAGTAAAACCATTTAGCTTAAAATCTTTAATACATGTAGATTACAATAAGCTACCAGATAGGATTAAAAAACTAGATAGCATTACAAATTTAATTACAGCTTGGCAAAAATTATGTAAAATTTTTAAAATAGATTTTCATTTTTCAAATTTTTTGCCTTTGGGAGGGAATCCTGGGGTAATGCTGAATGCAGAAGTATGCCAAAAATGGCAGGAAAGAGGCCTTACCTATCTATACCAGTTAATAGATAACCAGAAGAAATGTATATGGGACTTTAATTATTTGAAAGATACGTTTGGATGGGAGAACTCACATTTTTATATATACCTACAGCTAAGACATTACTGTAATTCATTAGGAAGGGTGATCTATATGAAAGATAATTGGGATAAGCTGACTCCTATAATGAATCTCTATGCCCAAGGAAGTACTAGTTGCTCAAGATTATATAAGAAACTCATTGACCAAACTAGGATGAAATATGTTTATGAATCTATCAATAAGTGGTTAAGAATTTCCCCAGAATTCATAGTAACTGAGGAGGATATAAGAGGAAGCATGAATAGAACAAGGAAAGCTACCCTACTATCGAGTTGGAGAGAGTCACAAGTTAAAATATTGTATCATGTATACTTAACCCCATATGTTATGGCGAAATGGGGCAATTCTCAAAACAATTGTTGCAAACGCTGTAGATATGTAAACGCAGATATAGTACATTGTATGTTCTCATGCCCTAAAATTAAAACTTTTTGGTTAAAAATCACTTATTGGTTGGAAAAGAAATGCAAGATTAGATTAGACATTACCCCAAAAGAAGTTTTTTTCTTAGTTGAAGGCTCAACTTACGGATCAAACACTCGTTTTCTAAATACTATAATATTAATTGTAAGAAACATGATATTGAGTGAATGGAATTCCAAAAAGAGTTTAAGTATAAAGGTTTTCTTGAGGCGAATACAGTTGCAATTGACATATGAACAATTTGACACAGACAAGCAATCTGAAAAACAAATTGCAAAATTTATGCTTAAATGGGAACCCTATATAAGATCATTAGATCGGGCAATGCAACAAATAATTATTAAACCATTTGAAAATTCATTATATATTCAAGAGGAACAACTTAGGGGGAGCTGGAGAGTGTAGGGTTGGGGCGGGACGGGACGTGAGAGGTAAAGGTCAAAATCAGTATTATATATAAATAGGAGGAGGAGAAGGGAAGGAATCTTTCCCCCCCCCTTTTTTTTTTTTTTTTTTTTTTTTTTATGATTTTATTTTTATTTTTTTTCTATCACCTTAGATTAGTAAGGTGCATGCACGATTTAACAATATAATGAGTCAAAAGAAGAGAGAGAGGGGAAGGAAGGAAGGAAGGAAGAAGGTTAAAAGATAGATAAAGGAGTGGGGGAAAATGAAAATGAGAGTGTAGACTACATTATCATATATGGAATATAGTGTGTTAAATACTTATTTAAGAGGTATGAATATAAGTTGTAAAACAAGGTTTATATGTTATTTAATAGCAGAAATATTATTTCATTTGGAATTGTGTAAGTGTGGCTAGAATCACTACCAAGAAGACGCTACTGCAAATGTAATAGTTAGCAATATGTTTTTGTTGCCTTGTTGTATTTCTTTTCTTCTTCACTGTTTGTACATGCTATAATACATGACTATCTCAATAAAAAAAAAAAAAAGAACCTATAGTAATGGAAAATTTAAGAATTACTAATCCTAAAGAATTATTTTCCAAAATGGAGAAACTGAGCAGAAAACAATTATCCAGCTGGCACGATGGCAACAATTTGGAAAGATATTTAAAATACAATATCATTCCAAAAGGGCTACGTCTAGAAAAAACTCCTATGATGGAGAACACGGAAGTGGAACTCCTAACAGAGTGGGACTCAGCTATGGAGGAGTGCTCAAAGAAATTTATTAACATACTAATTCGATATAGAGAGAAAAAAGTTTCAAGTCTAGGAGAAGAAATTAAGGACATACGAGAAAAACTAAACAATTTTAAAGGGGATGTATATTACCAGGAGTTGGATAAAGAAAATAAAAGTAAATTACAAAGATTCGACATGCTACTAGAGAAAAAGAAACTAGACAAATTCCTAAGAGACTATCACATGGACAAGGAAGATAAAGAAAAAGCTCTAACTGTAAATACTTGGGAGGACGAGGCGAAAACACCGAACCCAGGTAAGGATCTGGAAGATGAAAATTGGAAATATCTGAATTCACCAGAATATTCAGTAGTAGATTCGTATAGACAATTGGCCAACAACAGTAGGAGAAACACAGAAAGAGAAACATGTCCACCAAGGGTAGCACAAAATATTATAAGAGGGAAAGAAGGTAACCAACAACATGGAAAGAGAAATGTTCCCAGAAGGAGAGAGACTAATAAACAGCAATGGGAAGATCCTTCCTTTGAACGAGGAAGAGGTTGGGAAAGAAACTACAAGGATACACGTAACAACAATAGATCTCATGACTACTACAGAGACAAAAGAAATGATGAAAGACAAAATAGAAATGGAAACAGAAACACCCTACCAGATAGGGAGGAGACATCAGGACCAAACCACCAAACCCAGTATCAACACAATGGCCATTGGAATTGGAATAGAAGGAACAAGTCACCCTACACCACTAATAAGAACAATCAAGGGAACGAAGGCTATCACAGAAGAAATTCTGTCCAATTTGATACCAACTCCCAACATCATTTTTTAGGATACGGACAGAGAGAATATCACCCTACGGATCCGAAAGTCACACTCCAGGAACCACTGAGTCTGAGAGGAGGGGAAACACATCAACAGGAACATCCCATGAGGCTAGAACCACAGTGGAGACAAAGAGGCCAAAAAAGACAAATCACAGAGGATGCAGAGGAGGGAGAAGACATGGAAAGAAAAAAAAACAAAAATCGACACCGATGTGGGAAACGAAGATGTAAAGGCAAAGGTCTTCAACCTTTCCACTAGAATCTTAACTAAAGAGGAAACTACTATACTTGAGAAAGGTTTATCCTTTGCCCCCACAAAGGGGCCCAATTCTTTCCAACTTTTCATTGATCTTCATAAATTCACCCGGAAGCTAACTCTGAAGAGACACTTCAACAAATTGTCCATGAAAAATGAGGGAGCAGGGCAGAATAGTTTGACAGAAACGGAGTCTGATCTTCTGAACATTTTAGAAGATCTAGAAAATGAAAGTGCTACTCCTACTGAAAAAGTGGCATTGAAGAGACACACCTCACTCAAACCACACTCTACTTTCTATCCAGTCCACTCAAAGGGAAACCTGATCGCTGTCTTTTCTAACTTGGTACTAGCAGACTTTAACAATCTCTGCGAGGGGTATAAAATCAAAAAAGACAACCTCTCAAGGAAAGAAAAAACCTTCATAAAGAATTTGGAAGAAGATAGTAATCTAATCATAAGGGAGGCGGATAAAGGAGGGGGAATTGTAATTCAAGACAGAGTGGACTACATAAAAGAAGCTTACAGCCTCCTAAAGGACGAAACAAACTACAAGAAACTTCCAGGGGATCCTACCAACACCTTCCTAAATGAATATCGCCACCTATTAGACAACGCCAAGGAAGATAAAGTCCTAAACGAAGATGAACTAGCCTATCTAAAAAATGATAACCCTACAACAGCAATTTTTTTATCACCTTCCAAAGGTACATAAAAATATGGAGATACCCCCAGGAAGACCAATCGTCTCAGGCATAAATTCCCTAACCTCAAAATTATCGGAGTATATAGATAACTTTCTGCAACCTCTAGTACCAAGACTAAAATCTTTTTTGAGGGACACCCCTGACACTATTGAAAAAATGACGGAAGAAGTTTGGAAAGAGGATTTTGTTTGGGTAACCCTGGACGTAAGCGCTCTATATACAAACATCCCACATGGGAAAGGATTAGAAGCAGTAGATTTTTGGCTGAAAACCCTGACTGATCTACCAAAAGAAACATGCACGTTTCTCTTAAACTCAATAAAATTTGTTCTGGAAAAAAATTTCTTTCTATTCGAAAAGGATTATTTCCTACAGCTCCAAGGCACAGCAATGGGAACTCGCTTCGCACCCAGCTTTGCAAACCTCTACATGGGGCTATGGGAGGAATGCCATATTTGGTCTAACAATCCGTTCAGTAAGCACATTAAAAAATGGGCAAGATACATCGACAATATTATCATGATCTGGGAAGGCCCTGACAATATTCTGAACGATTTTGTGAAATCCTTAAATGCAAATGACTTCAACCTTACTTTTTCAGAGAAACGGAACAAGATCGAGATTGAATTTCTCGATATTATATTGTTCCAGGAAGAAGGTCTAATTCATACTAAACTCCACAAAAAACCAACTGACAGTAACAAATATCTATTAGCATCTAGTGGCCATAACCAGGAATGGATAAAGAACATCCCATACGGACAATATCAACGCCTCAGACGAAACTTCTCCAAAATGGAACACTTCGAACAAGAAGCAGCTCTATTAAAAAAGAGGTTCATGGAAAGAGGTTATAAAGAAACAGAACTGAACAAAGCTTACAAAAAAGTAAAAAGCATTGATAGAAATACACTTTTACAAAAGAAACAAAAGAAAAAACAAAATATAAGAAAAACACAAGAAGACTCAACTAACTTTATCACCACATACAATGAAGGTTCCAAGGAAATTAGAATGATTCTGAGAAAACATTGGCATCTTTTGGAAAAAGATGACCTTTTAAAATCAGTTATTCCAAAAGAACCCAAATTGATTTTTCGAAAAAACAGAAACTTGAAAAATACTCTTGCACCAAGCAAATTGAAACAGCCGAAAAAACAAAATTGGCTGGGGAAACTATCCACAGGCTTTTTCAAATGCAACCGCCTAAATTGTGTTGCATGTGAGCATCACTATAGCGGACAAAAATCCACCAGAGAAGTTAGATCTAGTAGTAATGGAAAATTATGTAAAATCAATGCCGCTTGTAATTGCAAAACAGATCATGTTGTCTACTTGATCGAATGCACATGTGGTCTTCAATACATAGGACGCACCACACGGCCCTTTAAGAAAAGGGTAGCAGAACATTTGATGAATATAAAAGCAGGAGAAAAATCACACAATCTATCACTTCACTATAGGAACTATCACAATAAAGATTCAGAAGGTCTAAAAGCCACTATTCTAGAATGTATATCTATTAATGAAAGACGTGGGGATAGAGAATTACATCTGAGACGAAGAGAAACCTTCTGGATACATTACATACCTTACATTCACAAACACCTTTTGGCTTGAACAAAGACATTGATCTGGCAGCCTTTTTGGTGGAGAAATAGAATATATTTATTCACTTACTAACTTATCCTCATTAAAATAAGTGCGTCCACTCATTTCCTTATACATATAGGATAATCTAAGAATAAGAAAAAGTTTCTTGGTTATCTATATATATATACTAGGATACAGACATCTGTTTTACATCATTTATAAGTATTCCTTGTTTAGTGGTAATCCTATAGATTAATTTACAGATCTCTTATGACATTACCCACTATATTTCCTTATATTAAATATTATGTGAGATATCCTACTAGATTGAAATTAACCCTCTCGGGGACACTGGTTTGGTCCCTATAAATTACCCTACAAGAAGGGGGAAAAAATGTTTTT
This sequence comes from Bombina bombina, assembly GCF_027579735.1. NCBI lineage: Eukaryota > Metazoa > Chordata > Amphibia > Anura > Bombinatoridae > Bombina > Bombina bombina. Next base: position 346,906,466 of record NC_069499.1, read on the forward strand.
TAAACAAACAGTGGAATTTTAAGTGTATTTACTAGGTTTGTCCGCTCATATAGAAAAATTGTTTTTAAAATGTATTAATGGTATATTTCATATTTTATATTAAGTTTTGTAACGCTATCAAAGCTAACTCTGGTTTAATTCTTTTAATGTACATATAATGTTTTACACAATTAAGAGGACGTAGCAATGATTTTACTAATCAGAATGACTTGAAATATGAATGTAGTTCAAATCATTCCTTACAAAAAATCACTCCAACCCTATTACTAGTTCTTCTTTTGGAATACACACGGTATTCCTAGATTGTTTGGGATATCATATCAACCAAATATATCCATCCCAATGTCCAACACATGGAGAATATTACTAGTATATTAGCCATTTTAATATTTATAATTACTTCTAATCAACTGTCATATGACAGTAGGCTGAACACACGCATGCGCTGAAACTTATCATAAGTTTGGGCATTCATTTTTACAATTAGATATTTTTCACTATATCTATTATTTTATTTATTTTTTTCTTTTTAGGTATTTTTTCCTATCAGTACTCCCCTTGTTAGCTCTTACAAAAAAAACCTTAATAACCACCGATTTAGTAGCAAAGACTTAGAGCGATCGGGGATGTTATGCGTTTAATCTCTGAACCTCGAATTTGATTGGTTCATACGCACACACCCCCGCCGCATTTGCTGAACACACTGAAACGGTAGCATCATGCATGCGCACCAATTCTTCACTTGCGATTTCAATCGCTGCCGCTTTTCATGAAAAAACTAATTAACAGGATGTCTAATGAATACACTTTAGAGACATTTTAAATTGATGCTTTCAAACCTGTATCTTCTAACCCTGAAACACCTTAGAAATCAAGATCATTTAAGTACGATCTATAAGGCCAGTGATTGGCAGACTAGCCCACACACCTTTCAATCACATGACTAGAAAGAGCCAATCAGAGCTCTAGAATATCGTTACTACACAGGTGAACACTATTTAAGTCCCCAACTAAACACCAGCAATCACACTCTAAAATTTTCCTCTGAAGAAGAAGGTAACCCATTATTTTATACCTTTGAAACGCGTAAGGAGAGATTTAAACAAAATATATTGAACTGTATTTCACAAACTGCTTGTATGCCGTTTTTCTGCACTTCTGATGATTCACCTTGGAATTCTGTACCTGTTATAATGCAACACTATGCCTAACTGATACCTCATATTGGATTGAGGTGATAGAATGTGAGCATATTTTACATATGAAATAAATATATGTTTTAAACTTGTACAACAGTGTTGCACTATCCTTTCCATACCTTTTGTTCCCTTATATATATATTCCACATTACGGATCACTGGGAGCTGAGGGAAAAACTAAGCAAGTTCAAAAGGAGGGAGAAAGAAATCTCTACCATACTAAGGAAGCAGGAAAGCAGTGTTTCTAACAACACCAAAGAGGCAGAGAAGCAGCGTTTCCAGATTGCTGGGGGACAACTATATTCATTAAAGACGCTTCCCACTTACCTCATAGGATTGAGGTCACATCTAGTAAGTGGGCATTTATTTACAGCATAAGGATCAGATATAAAACTACTATTTTTTCTACATTGTTTATTCTACATTATCTACTTGAACTTTGGGACTACGAAAACCTGTGAACTTTGTGTATTCTATAACATCATATTAAGTGAATTTCTAGTACCTTTATCTGTAATAGAAAGGGAAACTATTTTTCCTTTCAGGATATCTAATTGATCTGATTGGTACACCATCCTACTCAAATACATAACTTGCAAATATGTTCTGACACAACTGTTTCATACGCCGCTGGTATAAATACTCCTACTAGATATATTATATAGAACAATCTATTTTAAACAACATTTTAATCTTTACTCTATACCTATTACTATAATACCACTATTAATAATATATTGGCTACTAATTTCATGAACAGTGCGCCCTAATACCACTCTTTCTAACAATAGTTCTCTCTAGCATTTGAAATAGGACAGTGCAGGGTGGGGACCCTGCAATTGCCCTTATTTCAGGTATAGGGGCAGCCAGTTCATCCTATTACATCACTAACTATATTCCTCTCGGGGGGGACACCTAGCGCTGAATTATCCTTTTCTCTTCTAATACTATATATATATATATATATATATATATATATATATATATATATATATATATATATATTAAAAAAGGAATGAAAGGAGGCACTCAATGGTCTTTTAAAAAAATTATTTTAATCTGTGACGCTCCTCAGGTGTTTCTTAGATATATATATATATATATATATATATATATATATAAATTTTAGGGTTTTAGGCATGAAAAATCTCTGGGGAAGGCTGGTTCGGACATATTGGATTAGAAGATGTGTCTTGCCTCAATGAGGCATAAAATATTACATAGCCTCTGTTATGTTCATGTTGTTATAGTTAAGAAATCATATATTTTTATGCCATTGTTTTCTAGGCTTCCCTGTGTTTGTTCTGTACTGCCATCTACTGACACTTTTTGGTAATGCTCCTTTTCTTTACAGTATCTTACCTCTGACCTTATTTCCTTTTTGTGTATTACTCCGCCCTTGTAGTTTGATGATGTTTTCCTGTGTCATGGCTGCAGCTAACAGACCTCATGTAACAAGCACTCATGTTAATTCATTGCAAGCTACGATCAGTATCATCTTTTGACCGCAAAATACTTTAACCATTCATTCATCTGCTGTATTCATTATCTGCTGTAACCTGATATTCAGAATAAAGCAACTTTGTGGATGAACAAGGTATTGGTGAGTTCAGCTATCTGACAAGGATTGTCTGCAGTGATTGTATCTTCTTATACAGGCCAGGCATAGAGGTCTCAGCAAGGGATAGATCATTATTAAAACTATCTGAGTCAGAATAGTCAAAAGATGTATAGAATTCCTACAGCCTGCTATGTATATGTGTGTGTTTAATCTGCAATCAAGCTCAGGGTCATCCGCCATCTTGTGAAAGCACATGGTCGCACAAGTTTTCTGCACTTCATCTGAATGTTAAAAACTGTTTCTCTGCATTGAACTGTTACCCCACCTGTCTAAGCTGCTGTTTGTTTCTTAAAGAGACAGTACCATTTTTTGCAAAACTTGAAAAAATGTCTAGACAAGGCTCTGAGCACTCTTTTATAGCTGAACCTACGCAGATACATCATGCCTCTGAACCCTCAGATGTACAGGGAGCAGATCCTGCAGATATTGCTGAACAGAGTGTAAGACCCAAACGTACAATAAAACCGACACATAAACTCAGAGAAAACTATGAATTCACTAGAGATGAGTTCTCCAGCAATCTGTCAGACCTATGGGACAGAATTTCACAATGCATGTCAGTTTTGTCACACTTTAATGATCAACCAGCCAAATTGAGAGACTCTATAGATCACCTATCTGCTGCATACGAACGCTACCAGCGGCTGTCTGCAAAATACACGGCTTTCTTACAGGACTTTAATATAGAGGACTCTTTAGCAGAACTGACTAGGACTGATGCACTGGACCAACATAGAGATCTCTTAGTGCAAATGGCTAAAGAAAAGGCAGAGTTCCGCATTGCTCAACTGCAGGAGACCAGATCTCATAGATCCACATCAACTAAGCTCACTGCACGTTCTTCTAGATCCTCTCGCTCCAGAAGTTCAACATTAAGTGACAAGCTAATAGAGGCCCGTACTGATGCAGAATCAAAAAAAGTGCAAAGCTCCTTTATCAGAAGGGAAGCAGAAATTGAAGCCCAAAGCAAAGCACAAAGGGCTGCCCAGGAAGCACAAATGGCTGCCTGGGAAGCACAAAGCAAAGCACAAATGGCTGCCCAGCAAGCAGAGGTGGATTCCCAAATAAAGGTTTTGCAAATGGAAAAGAAAGAAGCAGCAGCCCTAGCAAGGCTGAAAGTCCTTGAACAAGCAATGGGAGAAATTACTAATTCAGATTGCCATATCCCAGCAGATCTGGAAGACCCAGTTGAACGCACTAGTAAATATGTGCTAAAGCATAATATTTGCAACGATACAGAGTCATCTCCTGTGCCTACTACTAACACCATCATTCTCAATCTCAACACAGAGACCTCTCAGCACCAAATGCCTGAGCCTCTTCAAATCCACAACACAAGTGCATCTAAGCAGCAAACCGCATCACCTCCCGCTGACAATAAGGTGACTTCCAGTGACAAGCCGCAGCTCAAGCCACAGCTAGCAGAAGCCTTAGAGACTACACCACAGTTGAATGCTCTTGCAACATCATTTTATCCTGGTAAACTTCACCCTTCTTCCCCAAAGAACTTTCACACCAAGGGGTTCCTCAAGTTACTTTGGCACCAAAGAGTGAGAGATCAGACTTGACTGACTTTGCCAGATACATGATACGCTGTGAGCTCATTAACACAAGCCTCTCAAGGTTTGACGACTGTCCAGAGAGCTACAGGGCCTGGAGATCAACCTTCAAGGCTGCTACAGCTGATCTCGACCTTACAACCAAGGAGGAACTTGATTTGCTCATAAAGTGGCTGGGGCCAGAATCCGCAGATCCTGTTAAAAGACTAAGAACAGTACATGTTGACCACCCAGATGCAGGCCTTGTTGCTGCATGGGCAAGACTTGAGCAAGCCTATGGTAGCTCTGAAGCCATAGAAAGCGCTCTGTTCAAGAGACTGCAAAACTTCCCAAAAATAGGAAACAGAGACTATCGCAAGCTCCAAGAACTAAGTGACCTCCTCATGGAGCTAGAGTTGGCAAAGACAGACCCACGTCTACCTGGGCTAAGCTTTCTGGACACTGCTCATGGTGTCAATCCTGTGGTGTCTAAACTGCCATATAACCTGCAAGAGAAATGGGCACAACAGGGCTCAAGATGCAAAAGAGACTATAACGTATCCTTTCCTCCATTCTCATACTTTTGCAGGTACATCAGCGATCAAGCCTGGATGAGAAATGATCCCAGCTTCAGCTTCTGCGAACCCAACTTGCCTGCTTCATCATCCTTACCAACATCATCAAGGTATGATAACATGGCAGCTAAACATAGAGACTTTAATAGAACAATATCTGTTAAAAGGACAGACATCTCACCACCCGTATCCTCTCCTGCAAACCAGAGTGACTCGGGCAAGAGAGATAAAGACCCTAATCGTCAGTGCCCTATTCACAGGAAGCCTCACCCTCTTAGGAAATGTCGTGGGCTTAGGGCAAAGACTTTACAAGAGCGCAGGGAGATTCTCCAGAAACTTGGAGTATGCTATAGGTGTTGTGCTTCTTATGGTCACTTTGCTAAAGACTGTAAAGATGTTATAAAGTGCACAGAATGCAGTAGCGACAGACACGTTACAGCTATGCATCCTACTCCACTTCCAGACAACCCACAGCAGCTAACTGACTTCACCCCTGTCTCAATTCATGGCGGGGAGCAACAAAGTTGTGCTCCAGTCACAGCGAGTGTTTCCTCTGCATGCACAGAAGTCTGTGGAGAAGGCTTAGACTACAAATGCTGTGCCAAGGTATGTCTAGTCAAGATTTACCCACAGGATCAACCTGAGAAAGTTGCTAGGATGTATGCTATAATAGATGAACAGAGCAACAGATCCCTGGTTAAGCCTAAATTCTTTGAGATCTTCGGCATAGAGGGTAATGCAACACCGTATACTCTCAGAACCTGTTCTGGTCGTGTAGAGGCCTTTGGCAGAAGGGCCAATGGATTCATGGTCTCTCATATCAAAGGAAATGAAGGCATACCCCTACCAACATTAGTCGAGTGTGACCAGATACCAGGCGAAATGGAAGAGATTCCTACTCCAGAGGCTGCCTATCACCATCCTCACTTAAGGCACCTTGTTGATGAGATTCTGGTAATGGACATGAATGCTGAAATCTTGGTCCTGCTAGGAAGAGACATTCTCAGAGTACATAAAGTACGCGAGCAGTGCAATGGACCTGACAATGCCCCTTATGCACAAAGACTTGATCTAGGCTGGGTGATAGTGGGCGAATAGTATGCGTACGTCATCTGAGATCCACTCCTTCAAAACTTACATATTAGAAAATGGACGTGCATCCCACTTCAAACAGTGCTCTCGCCATCATGAAGTAAGGGAGAAGCCTCCTGACATCATGCAAATACCTGATGTTACTCCTATCCTTTGTGATGACAATCCGGGTACCACAGTGTTTTGTACTACAAGTGATGACAACAAAATAGCCTTGTCAGTTGAAGACAGGAAATCATCTAAGCCCAAACAATGGCATTATGTTCCATCTGAAATTAATCCTGCAGATCATGCCACCAGGCCAGTGTCTGCAAGTGTCTTTGCAAATTCTTCTTGGTTAACAGGCCCTGAATTCCTGCTGGATCATCCAGAAGAAACCAAAGCTGATGTCTTCAGTCTTCTAGAACCTGACAACGATCCAGAGATTCGTCCTGAAGTTAAAACCCTTGTCACCAGAATTGAACAAAGACTCGTCTTGGGCTGTCAACGCTTTGAACATTTCTCCAAGTGGACAAGGCTTGTACGTACCATTGCAAGATTAGTCCACATTGCACACTGCTTTCACACAAAGCCCACAGATGTTCACTGTCAAGGTTGGCACGTGTGCCAAAGGTACCTTTCTGCAAAGGATATTGCTGAAAGTGAACTGTTCATAATACGCAGTGTACAACAGGCTCAGAAAGTAAATGTATCGGTGACAAGAGGGGCATTCCAAAAAACAGTCCTATAGCTAACCTGAACCCATTCTTTGATAATGATCATTTCGAGCCAGCTCCACCACTTCAAAAACTCCAAGAGTGCTGGTACCTGCCTTTCTTCGGAGTGTATCATCCACATAAGCCAAAACAAATAAGGATAGTGTTCGACTCCGGTGGCCAAGCAAATAGCAAACGATGGGCAGTGCTGTTCACTTGCATGAGTGTGCGTGCAGTACACATTGAAGTAATAGAATATATGGATGCCTCAAGTTTCATAAATGCTCTAAGGCGATTCCTTGCCATCAGAGGACCAGTCAAAACATTAAGATCTGACTGTGGAACTAATTTCGTTGGAGCCTGTCAAGAGCTACATCTCAACTCTAGGCCAATTCAAGACCTTTTAGCTGAAAAGGGCTGTACATGGATTTTCAATCCTCCTCATTCTTCCCATATGGGTGGCTCCTGGGAGAGAATGATAGGCATCACACGTAAAATACTGGACTCCATGCTTATGGACTTGAAATCCACAAGACTCACCCATGAGATTCTAACCACCTTCCTGGCAGAAGCATCTGCCATAATCAATTCAAGACCACTTGTTCCAGTTTCTGTAGATCCAGAGGCACCAACTCTCCTCTCTCTAGCTACTCTCCTTACCTAGAAGCTTGGGTCTGTTCCTGTTCCCCCTGGAGACTTTAAAACAGGAAATCTGTGCTACAATCAGTGGAAGCGAGTTCAACACCTTGCCAACTGCTTCTGGAATCGTTGGAAGATGGAGTATCTCTCTACTCTGCAAGGACGCAGGAAATGGCAATGTCTGAACCCTAACATCAAGGTTGGAAATCTTGTTCTCCTCAAGGACCAGCAAGCTGAAAGAATCGAATGGCCCATGGGACTGATTATAAAGAGCATTCCTAGTGATGATGGAAAGGTGCGTAAGGTGGAGGTGAAAGTTGCAAGACAAGGGACTATAAAAACTTTCATCAGACCGATCACGGAACTTATCTTGCTCTTGCCCTTTGGAGACTGAACTTACTTATGTATGCTGTTGGATTCTTCCTGTGACTTCAAGAAGGAAGTATCTTGAACTTTAATTGAAACAACTTAAAGTTTATATTATAGTTATTCTTGCATTATATGTATGTTCTCCTTATATCTTTCAGGTCTTCAAGACATCTCTGCAAATTACATTGTTATGCATAACTTCCGTTATGATTTAAATAGTGACATTTATTATGTCAGACGGGGAGTGTCTTGCCTCAATGAGGCATAGAATATTACATAGCCTCTGTTATGTTCATGTTGTTATAGTTAAGAAATCATATATTTTTATGCCATTGTTTTCTAGGCTTCCCTGTGTTTGTTCTGTACTGCCATCTACTGACACTTTTTGGTAATGCTCCTGTTCTTTACAGTATCTTACCTCTGACCTTATTTCCTTTTTGTGTATTACTCCGCCCTTGTAGTTTGATGATGTTTTCCTGTGTCATGGCTGCAGCTAACAGACCTCATGTAACAAGCACTCATGTTAATTCATTGCAAGCTACGATCAGTATCATCTTTTGACCGCAAAATACTTTAACCATTCATTCATCTGCTGTATTCATTATCTGCTGTAACCTGATATTCAGAATAAAGCAACTTTGTGGATGAACAAGGTATTGGTGAGTTCAGCTATCTGACAAGGATTGTCTGCAGTGATTGTATCTTCTTATACAGGCCAGGCATAGAGGTCTCAGCAAGGGATAGATCATTATTACAACTATCTGAGTCAGAATAAGATGTTTCCCAGCCCAATGTTAACAACCTGACTTGTTAACAAAATTATAGCATTTAATACATAGTTAAAATAGTTTACCTAATGACTGTGAATGCTCAGAAACAGAAGCAGTTTATTGGACTACAATAATATGTTTGTAAAGATTAGACTATATCCCTAAGTGTTGTATATCCTCTATGGGAATGTGTTTGTTGCTAATGTTTTGTTTTTGATGTTTTGTTAAATTCCTTAAAGTATTTTAAAAATAGCAGATTGTCTTAAATATTTTCAGTAGATAACAAGACGGGAAAACGAAGGTCCCTGGTTAGACAGTTTCATTATAGAAAAAAATAGGTCAACCAGAGGCACTCATAAAGAGAAAATAATCAGCTTAGACAGACATGCACACAGACACAGAATAGATAGAAAATGCTACTTTACCAGATTAGTATAATGCAGCATCTTTTTTGTAGATTGAAACAAAAATCGATTGAATTAAAAACTAAAAGACCAACCTTTAATTTCTGAATTATCACCTTTGTTAGTTTGATAAGTCATACCATTATATTTACATTTTGACTGATTTATATGTATGAATTTAATAGAGGGATTTAATTTTCTTGTCTTTACTTAAAGGGATATTCTAGTCAAAATTAAACTTTCGTGATTCAGATAAAGCATGCAATTTTGAGAAACTTTCTAATTTACTCCTATTATCAATTTTTCTTCGTTCTCTTAGTATCTTTGTTTGAATGAAAGCTTAGGAGCCGGACAATTTTTGGTTCAGCACCTAGGTAGCGCTTGTTGATTGGTGTCTAAATGTAGCCATTCAAATAAAGATACCAAGAGAACGAATAAAAATTGCTAATAGGAGTAAACTAGAAAGTTGCTCAAAATTACATGCTCTATCTGAATCATGAAATTTTAATTTTGACTAGGCTATCCTTTTAATGACGCCTACAATATATAATACAATGTTGTAATTAGTAAATAATATTAATGGAAATATCAACTAACATTTAAATAGAGTAATATTTATTTAATCAAAAAAAGTGATGTTATTGGCTATATTATTATGTATAAATTGTTTCATACAGTCTTTGATTTCCAAGGACAGTCCCTGGATTTTGTTGTATGTTCCTGGATTTTTTTTTGCCCCTGGAAATGTCCCCTCCAGGAGATTTTAAGGGCTGCAGCTGAGCTGGGGGCATTTGTGCCACAAGTTAATTGGGAGAAGCTACTGGTGAGGCTGTGTGTATAGCAAGTATAAAAAATAGAAAGGAAGGTCCCGAAATCCAAAAAAGGTAAAAAAAAAAAAAAAAAAAAAAGTGTGTATAGCAAGTACTCTGCTTGATCAGTCAGAGCAGGTCTAGTCAGGAACCTCTGTGATTACCTGGTTTCTAGGCTTCTGCAGACTGTCCCCTTATCTCAGTTCTCTTGACAGACATGCCAATTAGTGCTGGCTCTTAAATAACTCCACGGGAGTGAGCACAATGTTATCTATATGACACACATGAACTAGCAGTGTCTAACTGTCAAAAACTGTCAAAATGCACTTAGATAAGAGGCAGTTCAACTACTTAGAAATTAGCATATGAGCCTACCTAGGTTTAGCTTTCCACAAAGAACACCAAGAGAGCAAAGCAAATTTCATGATAAAGTAAATTGAAAAGTTGTTTAAAATCGCATGCTCTATTGGAATCATGAAAGTTTAATTTTGACTAGACTGTCTCTTTAAATCAGAAGGAAAAAAAACAATTAAAACAGCTTCTCCACACTAGGTAAAGCAATGTGCTGATTTCTTGGCTAACTTGACTACTATAATAACCTACTAACTGGCCTCCCTCTCTCCCACCTCTCCCCCCTTCAATCCATCCTAAATGCTTCTGCCAGGCTAATCCACCTCTCCTATCTGCTGCACCTCTCTGTGAGTCCCTTTACTGGCTCCCCATTCATAACAGAATTAAATTCAAAATTCTTACCCTGACCTACAAAGCCCTCACCAATGCTGCACCACCCTACCTGTCCTCCCTCATCAACAAATATACTCCAGCCCGCCCCATAAGATCCAACAATGACCTGCTCCTTGACTCCTCTACCATCACCTCCTCCAATGATAGACTACAGGACTTTTCTCATGCGGCACCAACCCTCTGGAACAGACTTCCTTGAGCTGTCAGACTTTCCCCAAACCTGTCCTCCTTTAAACGCTCCCTAAAGACCTTTTTGTTCAGGGAAGCTTATCACCCAACTCATTAACAAATGAATTTCACTTAACCAACAGTTGCCCTCATCTAACTCCTCACTAACATCATTCTCACCCTTGCATTCCCCACCTCCTGTTTCCCATCCTCCTACCCATCTAGATTGTAAGTTCCCACAGGAATAGGGCCCTCAGTTCTCCCTGTATTTGTCTCTAAAATATTGTCATATTGTATTGTTTCATTGTTGTACTTATATCCTCGTACCCATGGACAGTGCTGCAGAATCTGTTGGAGCTTTATAAATAAAGAATAATAATAATACTGTAGATAATTTATATATATATATATATATTATAATTTTTATTAAGGTGTTTAGGTAAACATTATACATACGAGAAAAGATATTCAGTACATAGGCTTTTACAGGTTTCTTAGAAAACTCAAAGAAAATATACTAAAGACATAATAAAACTGGAGCTTATTTACATCAAGGAATAATGTTTTACATTTATCACACCTTATTTTTTTCCAGATAAATACTATAGGTGCACAGATAAATATATATTAATCAGGATTAGTAGGGTAGGGAATAAAAATAACGTTAAGGAAGCATACTACAATATATTTTTAGCAGTTTCTGGTGATATAGATAAGGAGAAAACCAAGTGGTGTATGCCCTGTGGGCTACTCTATAACCATCCCATATCGAGCGTAGGATATATCTTGCATATTCCTTTTTATCCAACCATCAACAGCTGTTTTATTGTAAATTATTTTGTGATTAAGATTGTATATTGTTATGGTTTTTAACCACAATTGTATTGTTTTTTATATAGATATATGCATATTTTATTGTTAATTTTAAGTGGATCCACTTTTGTATCTTGTTTGTATATTTTAGCTATAAGTAGCTTATAAAATATTTTATATACCCCTATAGAATTTCAATATATTTTTTAATTAAATAATCTTGTTACTACTAGTGTCTTAGCCTTTTAGGAGGCACTCTGTGTATTTATTTTTAGCACTACATTCACCTTTTTGGGGGCGCTGGTACCCACAATACTAGGAGCTACAGACACAAGGTTGAGCGCTGTCAGATTTTAACAGATTTTTATATTCCTTGTAGAGCTTTGTTTATGACACACGAGGATATAACAGTAGATAAACATAAATTATTTATCCTGGACATAAATCCTCTGTACCCAGGGTATAGTATTAAGTGGATGTGTGGTTATGTGAATTTACTATATCTAATCACCTTGAATGTAGCATCTAATCAGCTGCTTCCGTAATAGAGCCAAGAGAATAATAATTTGGGGTGGTGGGTCTTTGGATATATTTTCCGATGTTTACAAAGTAAACAATAGTGGGGGGGGGGGGGAGCTTGTGGTGAGAGCTTGTAAGTTTTGTTTGGGTAAAGTAGAAGGAGAAAATGTAGTATCAGCTAGTATGGGCCTATCATCTATAACCAAGTTGTTTACTTCATATGTGGGGACATCAATTCTAGTTTTAGTTAAAGTGTGGCTAGGTGACCAGCTATTGGGAATCTGTGACGAAAAACAATATATAAATCACTAGGTATAATTTGGAACCAATCTCTTTGTCCTCACAGTACTGGTAGCTATCCATCAAGAGACATAAAGATTGCCTCAGGTTATATCTGTAATGGGGATGTTACTAGAATAATTAAACACTGAATTAGAACTATATGGGTGTCATATAGAATAACATATAATTGAAGCCATCCTGTGTATTATAGCTCTGCCATAAGGGTATGGGCCCTATACCCCACGACAAAGGATATAAGGTTCACCTCTCTGGCTTATCATAGCCTGTGTCAGGCATATAAGGTTACATATAAGCAGTGAAAATTCATAACCTCCTCTATCTAGATGCATATTCATTCTACGAGTGCATTATATATCTATCCGAATAGAGCTAGGTGTTAATAAAAATATGGAGAACAGGGGGCGGAGCTTGGCCATGCTGTGAGATGGCTGTCTGCTAAAATAGCTCCTAGGCCCTGATCCCCCAGTTAATTCCAAATTAATTGGAAACAAACAGCCTAATTTGCCCCAAACACAACCTAGAGTCTACCTAACTAATGCTGTAACAGTAGGCAGATATATCAGATACCTCGCTCCCACCAATGGCAGTACTGGTGGTCACATGCGATGAGGAGAAGGCCCGGCACAGACTGACATATTCTGCACTGCTGTAACAGTGAAGAAGCTTACCGCCACCACACCTAGAAAGAGTGTCTGCAAGGGAGAGGTGTCACATAGACTGGAGCTGGAATAATAGCAGCCAAGCTACCTGACATCAAAGGCGCCAAATAATGGAGGCTGCCCAGTGATGGCGTGCATACATAGAAGTAGGTGCTGGAGAACCCGCAACACACGCCGACAATCACCGGAGCATGGCGGAACGTCCAGGCAGCCGACAGATGAGGTGAGGAGGCATAAATCACTACCAAGAAATATGTAGTGATATGAGACAATAGAGAGACCCACTTAATTTAACACCGGCACCTGCAGCTAGACTGGAGGCGATCACTGCAATAGGCAGTTGGTGAGGCCTGGGAAAGAACTGCTTTATATTAACCGGCTGATCTGTTATAAGGGGCACATATTCCTTATACCCCATAGCTGTAAAAGAGTGTGCAAAATTGGGATACCCTCACCCCCATCAATTAAGGGAGCAGAAGGCCAGCTGGGGGCTCAAAGTGTAATCAGGCCCCATAGCTGCAGGGACACAGACCAGTGAACCTGGGGCAGAGAAAAGATCAGCTATAGCAGACAGCTGGACACTACTAAGAGACCACTGCACAGACAAATAAAAGGGTAATGCCAGCCAAGAAGTCACTAAAAGCAGACACCCAGCCTAAAACAAAAATGATAAATCACTACATGAAACAGGCGGAGGGAACACAGCATACAGTGTCAGATAACTCGCAAGATGCACAACCATCACTGGAAATACAAGAAACGAGACCTGAGGCCGCGTCAATATCCACAAGGCCTACCGAAATCACAAAGGAAGATTTGAATCTGTTGGCCTCAAAGGAAGAGATCAAGTCAGCCATGACGGACATGCGCAATATGTTCCAAGAAATGAAAAGGGACATAAGGCGGATAGACAGGAAGGTAGTTACCCTGGAAGAAAGCCACAATATCACAACCCAAGACATACACCTGTCGCAACTAGTGTACAATCAGGAAGAATCCATCCAAAATTTGTTGGAGAAGGTGGAGGACCTCGATAACAGAGTGCATAGAAATAACCTACGCATCAGGGGTATACCAGAGAGCCTCCTACCAACAGCCTTGACGGGGTACCTACAAGACCTCTTTAGAACAATCAAAGGCACCAACATGTCACCAGAAGTGATCATGAAACAGGCGCACAGGGCCCTCAGGGCCAAGCCATCGCCCAAGGCCCCGCCGAGGGATGTCATCATAAAATTCCTGAACCACCAAGAAAAGGAGGATATTCGGTGTCCATGCACGGCAGAAGCCCGAACTCACACATGTCAGAATGCCAATACAAGTTTTTGCTGATCTCAGCCCAACCACCCTCCAGAAGTGGAGAGAACTACAATTTATCACCACGGTTCTACGAGCACGAGGCATTCCGTACAGATGGGGGTTCCCGGTCAGTATTACTGCCACAAAGGGCGATAAGTCGGCCACATTCAAGAGCCCAGAGGACTTGGAACAAGTGCTACAAATATGAATTACACCCCCCAAAGAACAATCTCTGTTGGATCTTGCTAGAAAACGCTACAAGAAAAGGTGAAACCCACAGGGAGACCTGATGGACTACATAACTAAATGTGAGCAAGTCCCCACTCCACAGTATACTGGTAATGAGAGACTAAACCTGTGGACAGATCAGTAGCAGATGGGTAATGTTGGCAGAGTTCTATAGTTAATGTTTAATTTGCATCTACTGTTATACTGTTTAACCATTACTGTGTGCTACATACCCAAGTAGCGAAGGATAGTAATGACAACTGCAGTGTTTTTCAGATATTTTTTTTTACTACTAATGTTCCTTGTACCTAACTGTTGGAATTGAGAATGAGGATGGATAGGGAATGGTTGGGTTATATTAGCATTGTCTAGTAGATAAAATGTAATGGTTGCTTTGAGTTGCAAAGCCTGCTCACCCACCTTTAGATTCAGACAGAGGGGGATGGGCGCCACAGGAAGGTATAGTAACGAGGTAAGAAATGCTGCAAGTAGCTGGCACCAAGAAAAGCAGGGTAAAATTAATATGGGACACAAGTCCAAAATTTGCTGTAGTTGCAAATCCTAAATAGTACATGAAGAACGCCTAAGCAATGAATAGAATTGGACGAAGGCACACACGCAAAGCGCATAGTGGGTTAAAAGGCAGCAGGAAATTATATTGCTAATTGTTGAGTTTTACTACTGTCCTGATGTTTGATGGGGTTTTTTTGTTTGTATTACAAAGACTTGAGAAGATATGAATGCAATCCCAGTCTGTGGACGAAATCACACACCTAGCCCACTCGCATCCCCGAGATAAGAGTAACACGCACGCAGCAGCCATAATGCACAGGTTAGGCGTAACAACACATACCGGTATAACAGGGGTCTTATTTGGAGGATACTGCATGGGTTGGGGTGGAGACCATGGAACCAACCCATCCACCTACACACCCTTGGGTGGGATCTATTTGTAGAAACTATACCCTCGCCATCAGAATCTCAAAGAATCTGTGGAACACTTACATATACCGACTCCAACAAACAACTGTAGATAGTAGGCAAACATGATCAGAATGTCATTCTGGGGGTAGGGAATAATACCCTACACCACTGCACAAGAATTTGTGCACTCTCAGTGAAGTTTGATTCAGTAGAAATTTCTATTACATTCATAGTCCAATAGAGTAGCTAAGGATGGGGCCGCTGTCACTCCTTCCCTATTTGTTGAGACCCACACCTCCCCCATCAACCTGAAAACTAACCACTTCCCCTTCAACGACCTTCTCCCTCATCCCAAACCTAACACTGTATTGTTACAATGGCAACACACGGAGCACAGACGGGGACACACCAACTGCGCCTTATAACCATAAACGCCAAAGGCCTTAATAGCCCGGAAAAGAGGCCTTTAAAGATTTGCACCGCAGAGGGGGGAGGGCATTCTACAGGAGACACACCTCCAAAAAAGGCAGGGAACCAGGAGTACTCAGCTCCAGATATCAACATGTATTTCTGGCCTCCGGCCCGACAAAGGCAAGAGGAGTGGGAATCCTAATTAACAACTCCACACAATTTCTCCCAACCCACGTGGACTGGAATAAAGAGGGGAGGTACATACTGGTGGTAGGTCCGTTATACAACAGATATATAACCATGGTAAATGTATATTTACCCAATCAGCAACAGCATGTCATTATGAAAGCGGTCACACAAAAAATACTAGAGTTTGGCAGGGGGGAGGTGATATTGGGAGTGGACATCAATGCACCCTTAGACCCAAAAGTAGACACATCTGGCAGCTCCTCTAGCGTCCCCAAAAGAGTACTAAAATTGATTAACTCACAATTACAACAGCTCCTACTGAGGGATACGTGAAGGGTGTTATACCCTAAAGAATGAAATTACACCTTTTACTCACACCCCCACCACAGGTACTCAAGAATAGACTACATAATGATGGACCCAGTGTTGCTCTCACAGGTACACTGCACAGACATTCTACCGATCACCTGGTCAGACCACGCACCGGTGATATGTGATTTTGAATGGCCAGAGAAACCAATCTTTCCATACATCTTGCGCTTAGATGAGAATATGCTAGACAACACACCTACTAAATTAGAGATTGCAAAGGAGCTGGAGGAATATTTATGACTAAACCAAACAGACCAGACCAAACCCTCGCTAATTTGGGAAGCTCCCAAGGCTGTCATAAGGGGGGTACTGATCAAACTCAAGGCGCAACAGCGTAAGCAGACTAGGCAACACTACAATTCATTAAATGCACAAGTCACTTACTGGGAGGGGAAAAACCAGAAGAACACTGCCTCTAATGACATTCTTAACTCCCTGTTAGAGGTAAAGAGAGAGCTCCAGGCATTACAACTTAAAGAGGCACAAATACGGGCACTACATTTAAAACAAACATACTTTGAATTTGTCAATAAGCCAGGGGCACTCTTGGCAAGAGCTCTAAAACGGAAACAGTAAAAGGCAGTATAAGAAAATATCATGAGTATAGTAAGGGCATAGCAGAAATGCTGAGGTTATATTATTCCTCATTGTATAACTTGAAAATGAGTACCACATCACCAAGCACAGCCGCATGCATCAGAGGTACAGAGCTTGACCTGGAAACATATCTAGAGGGTCTGGAAATCCCACGAGTTAGTCCAGGGGATGCAAGGCAACTAGAGGCACATATAGCACACAAAGAAGTTTTAAATGCAATAAAAGACACCCCCACTGGGAAAAGCCCTGGTCCGGACGGCTTGGGAATAGGGTATTATAAAAAAATGTAATCTATATTAATTCCACACCTGGTAGACTTGTACAACACGTTATTAAGAGAAGGGGGTTTTCACAGAATCTACTAGAAGCCCACATCACGGTCTTGCCTAAAGCGGGTAAGACCCCAGATAGACTGGAGAATTTCCGGCCGATTTCCTTGCTCAATGTCGATTGTAAAAATATGCGCAAAAATACTGGCTACGCGAATTAATAAGATCCTCCCGACGCTGATTAATCCGGATCAGGCAGACTTCGTCCCGGGTAGAGAGGCCAGGGACAACACCCTGAAGGTGCTACAGCTAATCGCATATGCCAAAAATACAGGGATACCACTGACACTGATGCCGAGAAGTCTTTCGACAGGGTGAGATGGTCCTTTTTAAGGGCCATCCTGTCAAAGCTGGGCTTTAGTGAGTCTTTTGTGGACATGATCTTCTCCCTTTACACAGCCCCGACGGCCAGGGTTAAGGTTAATGGACTCTTATCAGAGAGATTCGAAATTACAAATGGCACTAGACAGGGATGCCCCATCTCGCCGATTCTATTTGCAATATCTATAGAAATACTGGCTCTTAAGATACGTGCAGATACACGGGTTACGGGTATTAGACTAGACAATACGGAGCACAAATTGGCAATGTATGCGGATGATATACTATTGATGCTTACGAATTCAGAGTCGTCCCTCCCGCGGGCCTTGGAGCTGATAAAAGAATATGGAGAGTATTCCAACTTCCTGATAAATGTTAATAAGTCAGAAGTTATGAACATAACATTGGCAGAGGAGGAAATATCCCATTTAATGTCGCAATGCTCACTAAGGAGACGGCGCAACTAAATTAAATACTTAGGGGTTCATTTGTCGGCAAACACGGAAATAATGTATGAGACCAATTATTAACAACTGGAGGGGACGCTAATAAGCGACCTCTCTAATTGGAAAAATAAAAACTAATTGTGGCTGGGCAGGATAAGCATCATAAAGATGAACGTTCTACCTAGAATCCTCTATATTTTACAGACACTTCCAATCCCATTGCCAGCGGACTACATCGTAAAGCTCCAAAACACTTTAGAGACATACATTTGGAACGGCACAAAACCTAGAATAAAAAAACAGACACTATACCTGCCAAAAGACGAAGGAGGGTTGGGTGTCCCAAATATTCAGACGTACAGACAGGCCATAATGCTTCAGAGGCTGGTAGAGTGGAGCATAAATGACATTACAAAATATTGGATACAAATAGACAGAGCTATCTTGCACTTAAATAATCCTGGGCATCTGGCATGGCTGGGAAAAAAAGACCGACCTCTAATCATAGAGAACTTTCCCCTCCTAAAGGAGTTTTCACAATCTGGGATAAAATTACACATACTTCCACACATATATCTACGCCAGTATCCCCTCTGACACCATATATGGGTAACCTGGCCCTCCCGCTGAACCTAGTGTGACGGTACAAACCCCTCGGACAGTCAATAGAGCGAAATACTATCTCTCATTTAACACAGCAGCACGGAATAAAGAAGTGGGGGGAAAGTGGTGGGCATGGAAGCACACCTAAATTGGTTGGCACATGCACTGGACACACTTTGTTTTCTCACATAAAGATAAGACATCATTATTAAGACAGATGACTGACTTTGAGAAACTCTGCATAGCCAAGTGCCCAAATACACGCATGATCTCTATCCTGTACAAGAAACTCCTACTACAAGACGCAGACCACCTACCGACGTACACTAGGGCATGGGGCAGAGAGCTAGGCCTAGAACCAACACTAAATACCTGGAAAAGCATATTTATAAATAATGAAATAGCCTCTATTTCGGCTGAAGTGCAGGAAACCAATCTTAAATTTCTAACCAGGTGGTACCTTACCCCAGGCAGATTAAAAATTATTTATCCATCCTTTTAAGGTAAGTGCTGGAGGGGCTGCTCAGAAGAGGGCACCATACTGCACATATGGTGGGAGTACATAGGACTCCAACAATTTTGGACAGATGTTGTCACGCATATTTGTAAGATTCTAGAGGTCATAGTCCCAAAAGACCCTATAATACTCCTTTTTTCAGACATGCCACGGCTTAAAGATAAGGCGAAGCACAAGCTATTATTAACAATGATGAGCAGCGCAAAAATCTTAATACCCAGACACTGGAAAACCACCACATGCCCTTCATTCTAGGAATGGACAAATCAGGTAAATACACTATTACAGTTAGAACGGTATCACTATGTCAGAAAAATGGTATAGTGGAGTCGGGGTGATCTCAAAGAGACCCAAGAGAGGCTCTGATTCGGAGCCTGCGGATATTTTCTTACCACTTAGATTGAGCTACATATTAACTAGCCCCACCCTTAAATTGAATCTATAAGGACACAGGACCCAAAAGTGGTCCACATAGAGTGGGCAAGAGCCAAAGCTCCATAGACATAGACAGATATTTACAAATGGCTCAATAGAGCAAGTCATCCTAAAATCCTAAAATGCAAAATGTTATGTTTTAAAGCAATGTAAACCTGACTTGATGTTTTACTCTTCTTTCATTTTGTTATTGTAAAACTGTGAACATTTTAATAAAGCACTTTTGAAACAAAAAAAAAACAAACAAAAAAATATTAAGAACATGGAAGTTTTCTCAACAGAATATTATAAAATTAGGTTCCAAACTAGAATCCGAGAGTATTGCTTCTATGGGTATTAAAGGGATAGTCAAGTCCAAAAAAATCTTTCATGATTTAAATAGGAAATTTCATTTTAAACAACTTTCAAATTTACTTTTATCACCAATTTTGCTTTGTTCTTTTGGTATTCTTAGTTGAAAGCTAAACCTAGGAGGTTTATATGCTAATTTCTTAGATCTTGAAGACTGCCTCTAATCTGAATGCATTTTGACCACTAGAGGGCATTAGTTCATGTGTTTCATATAGATAACATTAAGCTCATGCACATCAAGTTACCCTGGAGTGAGCACTGATTGGCTAAAATGCAAGTCTGTCAAAAGAACTTAAATAAGGGGGCAGTTTGCAGAGGCTTTGATACAAGGTAATCACAGAGGTAAAAAGTGTATTTCTATAACAGTGTTGGTTATGCAAAACTGGGGAATGGGTAATAAAGTGATTATCTTTCTTTTTAAACAACAATAATTCTGGTGTTGACTGTCCCTTTAAGTTGGTCTCAGTAAGGCTGGGTCTGTAAATTATGAGGGTCACTTTTTAGCAAGTGAAGTTTACATCAATATAATAGAGGAGTGTCCCCTGTGAACATTTAACTAAGTTAGTGAATAATTCCAATGGACCTTACAGAATCTCTTTACCATTTGAATAGAGCAAAGGGGAGGGAAGTGTATAGAAAGCCGTAGCTCTCAGGTAAAAAACTGGACAATTTATATGTTAAGTGCAGTGAGTATGGTATATAATAGTATAGCATAAGCGCAATAGCAGATTTCTAGCAAGAACTCTAGTCAATGAAACCAGGCATAGACCCTGGTATGAAGCAAACAGTTCAAAAGAAGCCTTAGAACAACTCTCAATTTACAACACTATATACATTCGGATACTGGTTAATAGTTAACAGAACTCATATATGAGGTAATGTTCTCATCTTCAGCTTGACCGTATAAATGGGGACATTTCTAATAAACCATAGAAGGTCATAGTAGCATTGTATGTTCTATATGGCAAGATGGTCTATACCTAAGAGTAACTTTATACCTAAGAGTTAAATGCGTAAAACTTAATTTCTATGTCTGGCTTAAGTACTGTTGTAGGGGTAGTTAGAGTACGATGCATAATATTTCCTGTAAAATGATGCTCAAAACCTTGGTATGAGCAACTGTTTAACTTAACTGGAGCATAGGACATAGAGAGGTACAGAGTGCTACCTAATAATAAACTTGCAAGCTTCCAAGTGTTATATGAATCAACTCTGATATAATAGCAGCATTGTAAGCCAAAATATACATTACATCTATGTATTATTAAGCCAGATCAAGAAAGGGATCTGCAATACTGAAGCTGAGCTGGGTAATGCATATAAGTCTATAAATTAACCCTACAGGGACACTATTTTAGATAAAACAGTTATGAAGGGTGCCCAAAAATGATTAACAGATAATTAACAAATTTTGTTCAACATCATAAAGTTTCTGAAACGATGTATAGGTTAGACAAATAGAACAAATAACGTTTAAAGCCACATTGGGGGAAGCAGTGTTCTGATATATGTATAACCTAATGAGCTCAGCTAACAAATAAATTGCTGCATAACCAACATTAGTGCGGATGAGGGCAGCTAACACAAATATTGTTTCTAAAGAAGAGATATAACTATAAGCAGGACAGACTCTAATATGCCTCTCTAACATACACCCATAGAGCACATGAGTATATACTGGACATAAAACTCAGGTTGAGAACCTTCATAAAATCAGTATAAATAATAGTATGCATAATATCAACAATAACACCTATCAAGCTACTTCTATTGGGCAAACAGATTTAACAATAACCTGGACATCATGTTTGTACAAGACATTATAAAGCATATATCATTAAAGAAACCTTAAGAATATCCTGCAGGGATAAGCACAACAGTTAATAGTTACTAGCTATAGTCAAAGACAGATTTTCAGCTCAAACTAGCCAGACCTCATGTATTGTAAGAGAATAATACAGCTGAGTCACAGGGGCTCTAGGAGGTGGCAAGAGTATGTAGGGCCTTATCCGATGCCAAGTTTGTACTGTGTCTCTAGAGTCGCTGGTAATTGCTGAGCAAGCTTAACAAGTGAATGTCCCCATATTACTTCAGTTAAGGTGTCTCGCTTCATCTGATATTCGCTAACCTTGGACTGCTGTGCTTCAGCTTTACAGATTGCACATTCGGGATCACAGAGACTCGATCGTCATCTTCCCAGACAATAAGCGCTGTTTCCCCATCTGTCTTTAGCAGACTCATCTAAAGCTCAGCTTGATATCTCAACCAGGGTTCGGCCGCATCCCCCAGTGAGGAAGTAGCTGAAATAGGTAGTGAGAGCTGTTGACTAGGGGAATCCAACAGTAAAACTGTTAGGTTGGCTGGAGAATTTGACTGAAGCATAGAATGGTTTGCAGTACTCTGGCTCTGGTTCAACTTCTCATCTGCTGCCAGCAGCTGTGAAGCGGCTTCCACAAGTTGAAGAATCTGTAGCAAAGAATCCACTCTCTGCTGCAACAAATTCTCAAAGTCCACAAATAGTGTGAGAAGAATTGTAGAGATATTATTATTATTTATTATTATACATTATTTATGAAGCGCCAACATATTTCGCAGCGCTGTCCATGGATACAATTCATTTAAATAAAACAATACAAGACTTGTAAAAGACAGGACAAAATTTACAAACACATACAGGAGGGATTGAGGGCCCTATTCCCGTGGGAACTCTAAAAGGGTAGGAGGTTGAGAAACAGGAGGTGAGGACTGCAAGATTTGGAAAGATGTTAATACTGAGTTAGATAAGGGAAATGTTAGGTAAGTGAAGTTAATTTATTATTGAGTTGGGTGGTAGGCTTCCCTACCTCCATGCTGGGTATTCAGAAGAAATGTGTAGATGTAGCTTATATCAGCAGCGCAGTATTTCTTTAAGCAAATCTGGAGAAGTTCCTCCGTCTCAGGCCTTGTGGGTTGTAGGGAGCTCCCACGTGGCTTTATCAAAACGCTTATGTGGCCAAATACTCAGCAACAGATCAAAACGGCTCCAGGTTCGTATTAGATATTAATTTCCAATAACTTCCCATTAAATATGCTCCAAGTTTTATATCATTTTTGTATTAATCTGCAAAAAATACTATCTAAAAGCAGGAGCTCTCTGAATGTGTGTCTTGTCACTGCGATGGCTAGCTCCGCCCCCCTCAATACTGTAGATAATTTATTGTTTGCATCTTTGCATTATTTAGTCTGACAGTAATCTTCATATTTTAGCACTCTGTATCATCTGCAGCTTACTGATTTTATCATGAGTTTTAAACACACACCACTTCCTACATACAGTGCAAAAATATGAAAATTGCTGCCAGACTAAATAATACAAAAATCCATTTGCTCCCAACAGTTCACCCAGTCCGGTTCTGTGCATATTCACACAGTAAGATCATCTACACTGAGTGTTTGCTGTGTCTCTCCTCCTGTTTATAGTAATTTGACACACTGCAGCCAAACAACTCCTCTTCTGCCCACAGAGTGTCATTAGGAGTCCAGGATAACTTAGGAATCATTGCTTCTGGCTATAGGACGGTGGATCTAAGGTAGTTTTGTGTCACTTCAGTTCTGTGTGTCTTTAAGCACTCAGCTGAGCCCTGCAATAGTGTAATGTATAGGGAAATGATAATATATAAGAGCCGGACAGTTAAAAATAATTGATTAGGAGATGGTTTATGTTTCATTATAACGTTACTGCAATAGTGGAAGAATGCTTTTATGATGCAGACTATTTTCTGGTGCAAATTCTAAAGTAAAGAATTATTTTTATTCTTTAACATTTTTAAACATCTGTTTTTTTGCATATTGCTTTACTTCACGTGACATCTCTTCCTATGACGTCTCTTACTGTGATGTCACTAAATATGAAAAATTGCTGCAACTGATGAAATTCAAAGTTGGCAGGATTGGCTTTCTATGATTGCGAGATGTCTGTATTTGCAATACCATTCTGTCTAGGAAGCTTTACCTTTAATTAAAATGGTGTACATAAATATTTTTTGTATTGCTGTGTTATTGGCCTTTTACTGACTAGACAGCCATATAAAATGCTACCTCTTGTGCCCAACATTTGGTGGTGTGTGCGTGTATATATATATATATATATATATATATATATATATATATTGGGTTTTTTTCAATATAATTAACTCCTACTAGAATATTGTTATTATTATTGAATGGGTTCTCATATTATTTGTCTGTCTAATTTTGATGCTGTGTAGTTAATACTCCGGTAAACTGCTTGCTTGCTCTGCTACAAACTGTCCCTGGATTTTTTTTTTTTTAATGATGGCAACTATGTGTTGATTGTGGCCTAGATTAAAATGCAGTTAAGAGGTTGCAATATTTGTACATCTAAAACTGGTATAAACAGGTGTGAAAACCTATCACGGACTTGCTTGCTCACATTTACTGTAACTAGCAATCCCTATACTTTAACTGATGAGCAAAAAGTGGAAACTCATGCTTGTATTACAAGTCAATTGTAAATCCTTGTACTCAAGCAATCGTAACATTAACACTGGAAATATTAACCAAAGTGAAAAACTCTGGTAAAGTAATTGTGACTGCTCATACAGTACTTCATAAACCATAAAACTTGCCTCTTAGCTTTTATATCCATGCTACTTCAAGAAACTTTTTCATAGAAAATCACTTTTGTGAATAGAAACACAAGACTAATTCCATTTTAGAGGGACAGTGTTCTGTAAAATGTGTTTCACCTTGATTTGTTTACAATGGCTTGCTATATGAGCTGCAGAGTTTAAAATCTCCTTTATTTATATTGTGTATATGAAATAAGGATCTCTTTTAGTTGAAATAACCCAATCATATGGGCTGAGCTTGCAGGGAGAGAAGATCTCATTAGCTTATCACAATATTTAAACAAATTCCTCCGTATATTTTTTCTTACTGTATACACAGTGAAACCAGGAAGAAAAATGGAAAATTAACATTTTATTATCTCTCTCTGCCCCAGCCCCCCACTTCTAACTTTCTAGTTTACACAGTTTTTCTATAACCAGTACTTAAGTATTAAAATTTACAGTATACATAGGGATACAACAAGAAAGATAGCTATTTCAAATGATAAAATAAATATAAAGGAGCAATTTGTATTTAAAAATAATAATAAATAAATAAAAAAATGTAATACCTTTCAATAAGTAAAATAGATTATTGAGAACACATTAAAGGAGAGAAAAAATGTTTTCCCTTTAATATAAAATAGTAATATAGTAACATAGTAGATGTGCTTGAAAAAAATACCTAAGTCCATCAAATCTAATATACTTACAAAAAAGCTCCAGTTGAGCTTAAATTAATCCCATTAAAAGGCGACCCATTTAACACAAGCAATCATATCCATGAATTCTGTTTCTAGCCAGAAATCTATCCAAACCATTTTTAAATGTATCTAAGGTATTGGCATTCACTGCCTCCTTTGGTAATGAGTTCCACAATTTTATTGCTCTTACAGTGAACAAACATTTCCGTTGTAGGAGATTAAATCTCCTTTCCTCCAGCCTCCAGACCTCTTGTCACAAACAATTTTCTTGGAATAAACAGAGCTTCTGCCATCTCTGTATATGGGCCTTGAATATATTTATATAAAGTAATCATGTCACCTCTCAATCGCCTTTTTCTAGAGAAAACAGACCCAGTTTGGCTAACCTCTCCTCATAGCTTAAATTCTCCATTCCTCTTATTAGCTTTGTGGCCTTTCTCTGAACTTTTTCAAGATCTGCAATGCTTTTTTTTTCAGATTGGTCCCCATAACTGCACTCCATACTCAAGGTGAGGTCTTACCAGGGATTTATATAGTGACATAATTATGCTTTCCTCCCTTGAATCAATGCATCTTTTAATACATGCTAGTATCTTATTAGCCTTAAAAGCCGCTTCCCTGCATTGTGCACCCATCTTTAGCTTGTTATCTATTATTACTCCCAAATCCCTTTGCTCCTCTGTTTGGCTAAGTCTAGCCCAATTTAAATAATTCATTGCATGCTTATTTTTACTTTCAAAATGTAAAACCTTGCATCTTCCCGTATTAAATGTAATTTTTCTTTTACCTGCCCAATATTTGCAGATCCCCTTGTAACGCTAGTTCATCCTGCTCTGACGTAATAACCTTACACAACTTTGTATCATCTGCACAAATAGTGATGTTGCTTTTTAATTCTTGCTCCAAGTCATTAATAAAAATATTAAAAAAACAGGGCCCAGTACTGATCTATGGGGTACTCCACTGATTACCTTTGTCCAATCTGAGTATGATCCATTTTCTACAACTCATTGCTCCTTTTCTTTTATCCAATTATTTATTCAAATGCCTTTGCAAAATCTAAGTATATCACATCAACTGATTCCCCTTTATCTATATTTTTGCTTACTTCCTTGTTACTAGAATCTAATTACATTAGTTTGACATGATCTATTTCTCATAAAACCATGCTGAGTTGAACTCATAGAGGGATATTTATCAAGCCGTCAACCGCAAATACACTGGAATTCCGCAGCATAATTGTGGCGAGCCTGATTCGCCCCATTTATCAAAGCCCACAGACCAGAAAAATTAGAAATTTGTGGCGTAACATACGATACGCCGGTTTCAATTGGACAAAGATCGATGCTTATGTCATTATAAATGTTCAAAATACAAATTTGGTACTATCTGACAACTTTTGCCATTTATCAAACTTCTAACAGGTACGCTCGCCACTATTCCGGCCCAGCGTACCTGGTTTTTAATCCGCCACCCTGGAGGCCGCGGATGCCATAGGTATCAATGGGTCTGAAAGCAGCGAAAGCTCATGTTCGATGCTGCCAGATATCCCATTGATTTCTATGCTAGAATAAAAGTTACGTTTACACCTAACACCCTTACATAAACCCTGAGTCTAAACACCCCTAATCCGCCGCCCCAGACACTGCCGCAACTAAATAAACATCACTACCACTTACTAAACCTATTAACCCCTAAACCGCCAGCCCCCCACATCGCCATAAACTAAATTAAGCTATTAACCCCTTAACCTAATAACCCGCTAACTTTACATTAAATATTAACTCATCCCTATCTTATAATAAATTTAAACTTACCTTTCGAATTCAAATAAAATATATTAAACTAATAATGAACCTACCCTAACTATTATACTAAAATAAGATTAAACTACTGTATATTAAACTATTCATTAATCTACCCTAACTATTATACTAAAATTACATGAAACTATATTAAACTATTCATTAACCTACCCTATTATACTAAAATTACATTAAACTAACAATTAAATTAACTATATTAACACTAACCCCCGAAGATCCACTTACAGTTTTTGAAGACCGGACATCCATCCTCAACGAAGCGGCAGAAGTCCTCAGCGAAGTCGGAAGAAGTCTTCATCCAAGCGGGCCGAAGTCTTCATCCAAGCTGGCAGAAGTCTTCATCCAGACGGCATCTTCTATCTTCATTCATCCCGTGCGGAGCGGCTCCATCTTCAAGACATCCGGCGCGGAGCATCCTCTTCTTACGACGTCTTCTGAAGAATGAAGATTCCTTTTAAATGATGTCATCCAAGATGGCATCCCTTACATTCTGATTGGCTGATAGAATTCTATCAGCCAATAGGAATTAAGGTGGAAAAAATCCTATTGGCTGTTGCAATCAGCCTATAGGATTGAGCTTTTATCCTATTGGCTGACCCAATCAGCCAATAGGATTGAGCTCACATTCTATTGGCTATTCTAATCAGCCAATATAATGCAAGCTCAATCCTATTGGCTGATTTGATCAGCCAATAAGATGAAAGCTCAATCCTATTGTCAGGGTTTTTTCCCTGCTTTGTTTGCCATGTGCTACTGGCAGCCATTTTACTCACCTCTCTTGCTGACTCTGGTACATACTGTGTGATGCTGCTCATTTCCTGCACTTCCTTTTATGGCCAGACTGGTGTACATCATCCGTGTGAGACAGGATGCAGTCTCAGAATTGGGATGTCATCACTTATTATTTAAAGGGCCTCTGTTCAGTATGCTTTGCCCTTGCGGTGTCTCAGACCTGTTTGTGAGAGCTACTGTGTATTACCTGGCTGTCTGACGTCCCTCCTGGTTCCTGATCCCTGGCTTGTTCCTGACTCTGCTGTTCTCCTTGTTCCTGATTCCGGCTCGTCTGACTACTCGCTTTGGCTCCTGACTCGGCACGTCTGACTATTCGCTTTGGCTCCTGACTCGGCTCATCTGACTACCAGCTCTGGTTTTGATTCTTGGCTTGTTATTTGAATTGTGGACTTTTTATTATTTTTTGCTATTAATAAAGGTGTGATTATGTTTGCTCTTCTCGTCTCAGTCTGATTCCTGGCACCCTGACACCTATTGGCTGATTGCAACAGCCAATAGGATTTTTTCCACCTTAATTCCTATTGGCTGATAGAATTCTATCAGCCAATCGGAATGTAAGGGAAGCCATCTTGGATGACGTAATTTAAAGGGAAACTTCATTCTTCAGAAGACGTCGTAAGAAGTGGATACTCTGCACCGGATGTCTTGAAGATGGTTGAAGATAAAAGATACCGTCTGGATGAAGACTTCTGCCAAATTGGATGAAGATTTCGGCCCGCTTGGATGAAGACTTCTGCCGGCTTCGCTGAGGACTTCTGCCGCTTCGTTGAGGATGGATGTCCGCTCTTTGAAAACTGTAAGTGGATCTTCGGGAGTTAGTGTTAGGTTTTTTTAAGGGTTTATTGGGTGGGTTTTAATTTTAGGTTAGGGACTTTGGGCAAAGAAAAAGAGCTAAATTCCCTTTTAAGGGCAATGCCCATCCAATTGCCCTTTTCATGGCAATGGGGGAGCTTAGGTTTTTTAGATAGGATTTTATTTGGGGGGGTGGTTGTGTAGTGGTGGGTTTTACTGTTGGGGGGGTATTTGTATTTTTATTTACAGGTAAAAGAGCTGATTTCTTTGGGGCAATTCCCCACAAAAGACCCTTTTAAGGGCCATTGGTAGTTTAGTGTAGGCTAGGTTTTTTTATTTTATTTTGGGGGGGCTTTTTTATTTTCGTAGGGTTATTAGATTAGGTGTAATTAGTTTAAATATTTACATAGTAACATAGTAACATAGTAGATAAGGTTGAAAAAAGACTGAAGTCCATCGAGTTCAACCTATACAAATCTAAAATACTTACAAAAAGCTCCAGTTAAGCTTAAATAACCCCATTAAAATGTGACCCATTTAATACTAGCAATCATATCCATGAATTTTGTTTATATACAGAAATTTATCCAGACTATTTTTAAATGTATCTATGGTATTGGCATTCACTACCTCCTTTGGTAATGAGTTCCACAATTTTATTGCTCTTACAGTGAAAAAAACGTTTCCGTTGCAGGAGATTAAATCTCCTTTCCTCCAACCTTAAATTATGACCTCTTGTCAGAAACAATTTTCTTGGAATAAAAAGAGCTTCTGCCATCTCTGTATATGGGCCTTGAATATATTTATATAAAGTAATCATGTCACCTCTCAAGCGCCTTTTTTCTAAAGAGAACAGACCCAGTTTGGCTAGCCTCTCCTCATAGGTTAATTTCTCCAATCCCCTTATTAGTTTGTGGCCCTTCTCTGAACTTTTTCTAGTTCTGCAATATCTTTTTTAGCAATCGGTCCCCAGAACTGCACTCCAAACTCAAGGTGAGGTCTTACCAGGGCTTTATATAATGACAGAATTATGCTTTCCTCCCTTGAATCAATGCCTCTTTTAATACATGCTAGTATCTTATTAGCCTTTGAAGCCGCCGCCCTGCATTGTGCACTCATCTTTAGCTTGTTATCTATTACTACTCCCAAATCCCTTTCCTCCTGTGTTTGGCTAAGTCTTGTCCCATTTAAAAAATACATAGCCTGCTTATTTTTACTTCCAAAATGTAGAACCTTACATTTTTCCGTATTAAATCTCATTTTCCATTCACTTGCCCATAGTTCTAATTTTAGCAAATCCCTTTGCAAAGAGAGTTCATCCTGCTCTGACCTAATGACCTTACTTAACTTAGTATCATCTGCAAAAATAGAGATGTCGCTATTTAATCCTTGCTCCAAGTCATTTATAAAAATATTAAAAAGAACAGGGCCCAGTACTGATCCCTGGGGGACGCCACTGATTACCTTTGTCCAATCTGAGTATGATCCATTTACTGCTACTCGTTGCTCCCTATCTTTTATCCAGTTATTTATCCATGAGCTAACATTTTCAGCTATTCCCAGTCCCTTAATTTTGTGCATTAATCTCTCATGTGGCACTGTATCAAATGCCTTTGCAAAATCTAAGTATATCACATCAACTGATTCCCCTTTATCTATATTTTTACTTACTTCCTCGTAGAATCTAATTAGATTAGTTTGACATGATCTATTTCTCCTAAAGCCATGCTGATTAGAACTCATAATCTTGTTTACACGAATATGCTCATCAATATAATCCCTTATAATCCCTTCAAATATCTTCCCCACTATTGATGTCAGACTAACTGGTCTATAGCTTCCTGGATCATCCCTGCTTCCCTTTTTGAAGAGTGGCACCACATCAGCTTTACGCCAATCCTGGGGTACCATGCCTGAGGATAATGAGTCTTGAAAAATTAAGAGTAAAGGTTTGTCTATAACAGTGCTAAGTTCACTTAACACCCTTGGGTGTATTCCATCTGGGCCTGGAGTTTTATTTACCTTAATATTTTTTAGTTTTTTCCTGATATCCTCTAAACAAAACCCAGTTAGTGGTATGGACTGGCATGTTCTATTCTGTTCCAAAGTATCATTCAATGGTTCCTCTCTTGTGTATACTGAAGAAAAAAACTGGTTTAGTACCTCAGCCTTCTCCCTGTCATTATTTATCATGCTACCCTCCACACATTTTAATGTACCTATATTATCCTTCTTAGACTTTTTGCTATTTATGTACGTATTTGATCATTTATTTTTCATTTTGTGTAACACAGGCCTAGATTTGGAGTTTTGTCGGTAACGACCCGAAAAACTAACGCATGCTTTTTTCTGGCCGCACCATAAAAATAACTCTGGTATCGAGAGTCCACATAAAGGCTGCGTTAGGCTCCAAAAAAGGAGCGTAGAGCATTTTTAACGCAGCTTCAACTCTCGATACCAGAGTTGCTTACGGACGCGGCCAGCCTCAAAAACGTGCTTGTGCACGATTCTCCCATAGGAAACAATGGGGCTGTTTGAGCTGAAAAAAAACCAAACACCTGCAAAAAAGCCGCGTTCAGCTCCTAACGCAGCCCCATTGTTTGCTATGCGGTAACCCTTCCTACTTCTGCACCTAACACTCTAACATGTACCCCGAGTCTAAACACCCCTAACCTTACACTTATTAACCCCTAATCTGCCGCCCCCGCTATCGCTGACCCCTGCATATTATTATTAACCCCTAATCTGCCGCTCCGTAAACCGCCGCTACTTACATTATCCCTATGTACCCCTAATCTGCTGCCCCTAACACCGCCGACAACTATATTATATTTATTAACCCCTAATCTGCCCCCCACAACGTCGCCTTCACCTGCCTACACTTATTAACCCCTAATCTGCCGACCGGACCTGAGCGCTACTATAATAAAGTTATTAACCCCTAATCCGTCTCACTAACCCTATCATAAATAGTATTAACCCCTAATCTGCCCTCCCTAACATCGCCGACACCTAACTTCAATTATTAACC
The DNA here is from genome assembly GCF_027579735.1 of Bombina bombina. Taxonomy (NCBI): domain Eukaryota; kingdom Metazoa; phylum Chordata; class Amphibia; order Anura; family Bombinatoridae; genus Bombina; species Bombina bombina. Next base: position 346,938,160 of record NC_069499.1, read on the forward strand.
CCTAATCTGCTGACCAAATCTCGCCGCTATTCTAATAAATGTATTAACCCCTAAAGCTAAGTCTAACCCTAACACTAACACCCCCCTAAGTTAAATATAATTTACGTCTAACGAAATTAATTAACTCTTATTAAATAAATTATTCCTATTTAAAGCTAAATACTTACCTGTAAAATAAATCCTAATATAGCTACAATATAAATTATAATTATATTATAGCTATTTTAGGATTTATATTTATTTTACAGGTAACTTTGTATTTATTTTAACCAGGTACAATAGCTATTAAATAGTTAAGAACTATTTAATAGCTAAAATAGTTAAAATAATTACAAATTTACCTGTAAAAGAAATCCTAACCTAAGTTACAAATAAACCTAACACTAGACTATCAATAAATTAATTAAATAAACTACCTACAATTACCTACAATTAACCTAACACTACACTATCAATAAATTAATTAAATACAATTGCTACAAATAAATACAATTAAATAAACTAGCTAAAGTACAAAAAATAAAAAAGAACTAAGTTACAAAAAATAAAAAAATATTTACAAACATAAGAAAAATATTACAACAATTTTAAACTAATTACACCTACTCTAAGCCCCCTAATAAAATAACAAAGCCCCCTAAAATAAAAAAATGCCCTACCCTATTCTAAATTACTAAAGTTCAAAGCTCTTTTACCTTACCAGCCCTGAACAGGGCCCTTTGCGGGGCATGCCCCAAGAAATTCAGCTCTTTTGCCTGTAAAAAAAAACATACAATACCCCCCTCCCAACATTACAACCCACCACCCACATACCCCTAATCTAACCCAAACCCCCCTTAAATAAACCTAACACTAAGCCCCTGAAGATCATCCTACCTTGTCTTCACCATACCAGGTTCACCGATCGGTCCAGAAGAGCTCCTCCGATGTCCTGATCCAAGCCCAAGCGGGGGCTGAAGAGGTCCATGATCCGGCTGAAGTCTTCATCCAAGCGGGCCAGAAGAGGTCTTCCATCCGATTGAAGTCTTCATCCAAGCGGCATCCATCCGGAGCGAAGCGGCAGCATCCTGAAGACCTCCACCGCGGAACATCCATCCTGGCCGACGACTGAACGACGAATGACGGTTCCTTTAAATGACGTCATCCAAGATGGCGTCCCTCGAATTCCGATTGGCTGATAGGATTCTATCAGCCAATCGGAATTAAGGTAGGAGTATTCTGATTGGCTGATGGAATCAGCCAATCAGAATCAAGTTCAATCCGATTGGCTGATCCAATCAGCCAATCAGATTGAGCTCGCATTCTATTGGCTGTTCCGATCAGCCAATAGAATGCGAGCTAAATCTGATTGGCTGATTCCATCAGCCAATCAGAATATTCCTACCTTAATTCTGATTGGCTGATAGAATCCTATCAGCCAATCGGAATTCGAGGGACGCCATCTTGGATGGTTGTGTAGTGGTGGGTTTTACTGTTGGGGGGTATTTGTATTTTTATTTACAGGTAAAAGAGCTGATTTCTTTGGGGCAATTCCCCACAAAAGACCCTTTTAAGGGCCATTGGTAGTTTAGTGTAGGCTAGGTTTTGTTTTTTTTGGGGGGGGGGGGCTTTTTTATTTTCGTAAGGTTATTAGATTAGGTGTAATTAGTTTAAATATTTGATCATTTATTTTTCATTTTGTGTAACACAGGCCTAGATTTGGAGTTTTGTCGGTAACGACCCGAAAAACTAACGCCGGCTTTTTTCTGGCCGCACCATAAAAATAACTGGTATCGAGAGTCCACATAAAGGCTGCGTTAGGCTCCAAAAAAGGAGCGTAGAGCATTTTTAACGCAGCTTCAACTCTCGATACCAGAGTTGCTTACGGACGCGGCCAGCCTCAAAAACGTGCTCGTGCACGATTCTCCCATAGGAAACAATGGGGCTGTTTGAGCTGAAAAAAAACCAAACACCTGCAAAAAAGCCGCGTTCAGCTCCTAACGCAGCCCCATTGTTTGCTATGCGGTAACCCTTCCTACGTCTGCACCTAACACTCTAACATGTACCCCGAGTCTAAACACCCCTAACCTTACACTTATTAACCCCTAATCTGCCGCCCCCGCTATTGCTGACCCCTGCATATTATTATTAACCCCTAATCTGCCGCTCCGTAAACCGCCGCTACTCACATTATCCCTATGTACCCCTAATCTGCTGCCCCTAACACCGCCGACAACTATATTATATTTATTAACCCCTAATCTGCCCCCCACAACGTCGCCTCCACCTGCCTACACTTATTAACCCCTAATCTGCCGACCGGACCTGAGCGCTACTATAATAAAGTTATTAACCACTAATCCGCCTCCCTAACCCTATCATAAATAGTATTAACTCCTAATCTGCCCTCCCTAACATCGCCGACACCTAACTTCAATTATTAACCCCTAATCTGCCGACCGAATCTCGCCGCTATTCTAATAAATGTATTAACCCCTAAAGCTAAGTCTAACCCTAACACTAACACCCCCCTAAGTTAAATATAATTTACATCTAACGAAATTAATTAACTCTTATTAAATAAATTATTCCTATTTAAAGCTAAATACTTACCTGTAAAATAAATCCTAATATAGCTACAATATAAATTATAATTATATTATAGCTATTTTAGGATTTATATTTATTTTACAGGTAACTTTGTATTTATTTTAACCAGGTACAATAGCTATTAAATAGTTAAGAACTATTTAATAGCTAAAATAGTTAAAATAATTACAAATTTACCTGTAAAAGAAATCCTAACCTAAGTTACAAATAAACCTAACACTACACTATCAATAAATTAATTAAATAAACTACCTACAATTACCTACAATTAACCTAACACTACACTATCAATAAATTAATTAAATACAATTGCTACAAATAAATACAATTAAATAAACTAGCTAAAGTACAAAAAATAAAAAAGAACTAAGTTACAAAAAATAAAAAAATATTTACAAACATAAGAAAAATATTACAACAATTTTAAACTAATTACACCTACTCTAAGCCCCCTAATAAAATAACAAAGCCCCCCAAAATAAAAAATGCCCTACCCTATTCTAAATTACTAAAGTTCAAAGCTCTTTTACCTTACCAGCCCTGAACAGGGCCCTTTGCGGGGCATGCCCCAAGAAATTCAGCTCTTTTGCCTGTAAAAAAAAACATACAATACCAATCAGCCAATCAGATTGAGCTCGCATTCTATTGGCTGTTCCGATCAGCCAATAGAATGCGAGCTAAATCTGATTGGCTGATTCCATCAGCCAATCAGAATATTCCTACCTTAATTCCGATTGGCTGATAGAATCCTATCAGCCAATCGGAATTCGAGGGACGCCATCTTGGATGACGTCATTTAAAGGAACCGTCATTCGTCGTTCAGTCGTCGGCCAGGATGGATGTTCCGCGGTGGAGGTCTTCAGGATGCTGCCGCTTCGCTCCGGATGGATGCCGCTTGGATGAAGACTTCAATCGGAGTTTTGTTGTTAGATGTCTAACGCTCACTTCAGAAACGACTCTAAATACCGGAGTTAGAGAAATCCCATTGAAAAGATAGGATACGCAATTTACGTAAGGGGATCTGCGGTATGGAAAAGTCGCGGCTGGAAAGTGAGCGTTAGACCCTATTTTGAGTGACTCCAAATACCGGCGGTAGCCTAAAACCAGCGTTAGGAGCCTCTAACGCTGGTTTTCACGGCTAACGCCAAACTCTAAATCTAGGCCTTAATGTTTTTTTTTTATTTTTTGTAACTTAGTGTTTTTTATTTTGTGTAACTTAGTTGTTATTTTTTGTAACTTAGTAATTTTTAATAGTAGATTTAAATAATTTGAGTAGGGTTAGGTGTTTAAATATGTAATATAGTTAATTTAATTGTTAGTTTAATGTAATTTTAGTATAATAGGGTAGGTTAATGAATAGTTTAATATAGTTTAATGTAATTTAATGTAATTTTAGTATAATAGGGTAGATTAATGAATAGTTTAATATAGTTTAATGTAGTTTTAGTATAATAGTTAGGGTAGGTTCATTAATAGTTTAATATACAGTGGGACCTCGGTTTACAAACGACTCGGTATACGAAATTTCGGTTTACGAATTCAAAATCTTGAAAAAAATTGTCTCGGTTTAAGAATTTTTTTCGCAATACGAAACAAGTGTCCCGGTTTGCCCCTGCATACTGAAGTGTGGGTAGCAGTTGGAGAGGTTTTGGAGCCATTTGCAGCAAGTTGTTGAGCCTTTTGGAGCCATTTGCAGCAAGTTGTTGAGCCCTTTGGAGCCATTTGCAGCAAGTTGTGGAGCCTTTTGGAGCCATTGGAGCCATTTGCAGCAAATTTTGGAGCCTTTTGGAGCCATTGGAGCCTTTTGCAGCAGGTTTTGTAGACTTTATTTGACTTTTTCTCTCACCTCCGGAACGCATTAATTGGTTTTCAATGCATTCCTATGGGAAACCGTGTTTCGGTTTACGAATTTTTCGCAATAAGAAATGTCCCGGAGAACGAATTAAATTCGTAAACCGAGGTCCCACTGTAGTTTATTTTAATTCTAAAGGTAAGTTTAAATTTATTATAAGATAGGGATGAGTTAATATTTAATGTAAAGTTAGCGGGTTGTTAGGTTTAGGGGTTAATAGCTTAATTTAGTTTATGGCGATGTGGGGGCTGGCAGTTTATGGGTTAATAGGTTTAGTAAGGGGTAGTGATGTGGGAGGCCAGGGGTTTAGGGGTTAATAAATTTATTTAGTTGCGGAGGGCTCCAGGAGCTGCGGGATAGGGGTTAATAACTTTATTTAGTTGTGGTGGGCTCCGGGAGCGGCAAGATAGGGGTTAATACCTTTATTAGAGTTGAGGTGGGCTCCGGGAGCAGCAGGATTGGGGTTAATACCTTTATTAAAGTTGCGGCGGGGCCCGGGAGTGGGGGGATAGGGGTTAATACCTTTTTTAGAGTTGCGGTGGGCTCCGGGAGCGGAGGGATAGGGGTTAAACATTTTAGTATAGTGGTAGTATTTAGTGAAAGGGTATAAATAAAGTTGCGAAAAAAACGATTAGCAGCGAGATCGATGACTGCTAGTTAACAACAGTCCGCTGCTCATCGCCCCGTACTTGGTGCGCGGCTTTTTGACAGCTTTTTTTTATAAATATGGTGAGCGTATTTAGGTCCGCGGCCAAGATGTCAGGCGAGCGTATTGGTCCCGGCGAATGCAGCACAGTTGATGGCTTGATAATTCGGCCTCATAATCTTGTTTACACAAACATACTTATCAATATAATCCTTTATAATCCCTTCAAGTATCTTCCTCACTATTGATGTCAGACTAACTGGTCTATAGCTTCCTGGATTCCTGCTTCCCTTTTTGAAGAGTGGTCGAGATTCTTTGTCTGTTTCTGAAAGTACAGTTTTTCATGTTGTGATATGATGAAAACATATATTTAGAGGTTGTGAATCAATAGTATTTGTTTTTTGAAAGAAAAAAAAAATCAATATTATTGTTTAATCTATTTGAGATGGGGCATTAGGGATATATAATACAGTGTGTAGGATGTGTACTTTATAATCATATATATATCATATGCCTTTATTACAAATATGCCTTTAAAAGTTACACTTGTATTTCCCTGAAAAAAGAAAAAACAGAGGCGCCGACATGGCCTAGTAATGCAAAGATAAGTGGCTCCAATAAACACAAATTCAGATGTATACTCACAAGAGCAGCGCACCCTGTGGGGATATTGATGCAGGCCGGAGCCTCGCAGTGGTCCAGCTCACTGTGGGATTGAAGTGGATACCCAGAAGATGTCCCTGAGGGGATTGATAGTAGATATCCTATGTGGACACAAAGTATATGCACATAGCCCAGTATTGTTAAGACAGAGAGACAAGTAAGTAAAGAATACATTTACAGGATCCAATGCACCTCCAGGTGCATTAACAGCAGGCTGGGACCTAACAGTCGCCCAGCAGACTGGAAAACTCCCAGCAGGTCCTGGTCTTCCTCAGGTGGCTAATAGCAGCACAGCTCAATTATGTACTCACAAAAAATACACCAAAGGGCAAGCAAGTGTATTAAAATTTGTAAAACTTTAATAAAAAGCGACGCGTTTCTCAGCTGACTAAGAGCTGTTTCCTCAGGCTAAAAAATGTATTTCATAATGAAAATACACTTGCTATTTAACAGGATATGCATAATGAGAACACAATCTGATAGGTGCAACAATTAAGACAATTCATTAGTCACAACTGTGTATAATTAGTGTTAATACGCTTGCTTGCCCTTTGGTGTATTTTTTGTGAGTACATAATTGGGCTGTGCTGCTATTAGCCACCTGAGGAAGACCAGGACCTGCTGGGAGTTTTCCAGTCTGCTGGGCGACTGTTAGTTCCCAGCCTGCTGTTAATGCACCTGGAGGTGCATTGGATCTTGTAAGTTTATTCTTTACTTACTTGTCTCTCTGTCTTAACAATACTGGGCTATGTGCATATACTTTGTGTCCACATAGGATATCTACTATCAATACCCTCAGGGACATCTTCTGGGTATCCACTTCAATCCCACAGTGAGCTGGACCACTGCGAGGCTCCGGCCTGCATCAATATCACCACAGGGTGCGCTGCTCTTGTGAGTATACATCTGGATTTGTGTTTATTGGAGCCACTTATCTTTGCACTACTAGGCCATGTCGGCGCCTCTATTTTTTCTTTTTTCAGTTATCTAACATCATAGGAAGACCATCCTACAACCGAGAGCTGCCACACTTTTTTGCACTATTGTACATTGGAACTTGTTTTTCATATATCTCCTATGGACATTGTTTGCTAGATATAGGGCTCCATGTACTAAGCAGTCAGCGAGCTACCCGCAACAAATCTCGCGCCCAAACTCGCAAACTGATATGTACAAAGCCGTCAATTATGTAAAAACTCGCATCTTTAAAATTGCGAGCGTACTTATCCGCCATACCTCGCTACCTCTCCATTTTTTACTGTAATTAGACACATTTGACCACCAACTCGCCAAAAACGAATGTACTAAAAAATCTATTTGTCCGCTCGCGTCAATTTCCGCTCCCACCTCGTTATTTTTGCCTCGCCACCTTTTAGGTGGCGGGCAAGGTACAAAACAATAGGAAAGTCACTCTAGACGCCAGTCTAGACATATATAAAAGGCAGTAATATCAGCATTGTACTTACATTGTTCATTTCAGCAGCTATGGAGAGAATTCTGTTTTTGTTTATTCTCCGTTTGATGCGAATCCGGGCTAGAAGACAGAATACTGGAAATGTAGCTAATCGATTGGTTAGAAGAAGGAGAGTTCGAGTCCCCCGTGTATTCCTTCCACGGGTTGGTTTGCACGGCCTTTCTGACCGAGAGATCATACAAAGATTCCGGCTTGATCGTGAATCGATATTACACCTGTATCGAGAGATTGAAGATCATTTGGAGCCGATGACTGCTCGTTCACAAGCTATTCCGGGACTTCTCAAACTATTAGCGGCATTGCATTTTTTTGCAACAGGCTCCTTTCAGGCAGTTTCTAGCGTCATTATTGGAATGAGTCAATCTGCTTTTTCACGCCACTTATCCAAAGTAATAGGGGCTATGATGGTTATTTTTCATCGATATGTTTGTTTGCCATCTACCCCTGAAGAATGGCAATCTATCAAGTCAAATTTCTATAGGATGGCTGGGATGCCCAATGTCCTAGGTGCCATAGACTGTACCCATGTTGCTGTAAGACCACTTCAAGCTCGTGAGGAGATCTATAGGAATCGAAAGCATTTCCATTCCTTGAATGTCCAGATGGTCTGTGACCCCCACATGAGGATTATCAGTGTCCGTTCTAACTTTCCTGGATCCTGTCATGATTCTTACATTTTAAGGCAGACTGGGTTATACCGGAAGTTCGAGGAGGGAAATATGCCTGACGGATGGCTTCTAGGTAAGCATAACTGGCGTCTAATATGTCTCTCATTTCAATGTACCAAAATTGCGCCCAATTTGTCGACTGTAATCTGTATAGTTTAATTGTATTGTATAGTTCTGAATCTTTATAATTATTCTTATATTAATATTTATATTTATTATATCTTCTATTAGGAGATGGAGGGTACTCATGTACAGAATGGCTGTTGACTCCCTATAACAACCCACAGACCAGAAGTCAAGTACGTTTCAATGAAGCTCACCGATCTACCAGGGGGATTATTGAGAGGACTTTCGGTCTTTTGAAAATGCGGTTTCGATGTCTTGATCGTTCTGGTGGTGCTATGCAGTATGCACCAGAGAAAGTTGCCAAAATTATATTGGTTTGCTGCATACTGCACAATATTGCAATTAAAAGAGGCTGTCCATTAGAAGATGAAGATCCAATAGATACTGATGATTTACCAGAAGAAATATGTGTCGAACAAGCTAATAGGCGTGGAAATGCAACAAGGGACATGGTTTCAGAACAATATTTTGTGTTTGAGGATTAAAGTTTCAGTTGATCAATAAAAAACTTTCTTTATTAACTTGTCTCCATTTTTTTTTAAGAGTTAAGGTTATTAAAAATCACTCATGATAAACAGTTAAATACATAACAGTTGTTGCTCTTCAATTATCAAAGGTTTCAAATAAATAAAGTTTATGATCAAAGTTATTACAGACAATATATTATAGGTAATACATTGTCTTTGTGACATCACACTAGTGTCTACAGCTGCTCTCACTCTTTTACATATGTGATTATTGTAATGTAATCCCTCCATAGCTGATGCTAATTCATTGTATTGTGTCATTGAATTGTAGCTGTAACAAGCGACAGTATATTCAACAGTGCTTTATGTTATCAGATTGGATTTTTGAGTTAAAAAAGACTTGCTAATTTTATTTGTTTTATTCTAACCTCTATTTTTAACAGCTACTAGGTTTTCCCATATTCAAATAAATACCTTAAGGGCTTACTCTTAGCACTTATTTTCTTAACCTTTATAATATATTTTTGCATTCAAGATTTGTTAAAAGAATAGTGGCATATAGAAAATAATGGCAAAATAAATTATTTTATTACAAAATTATAATCTTTAAACATTATATATTAACAATTGTAAACCAAAGTAACTTGTTATACATATAAACACATCTGAAAAAAAAGGAAATGTTTAGAAACCAAATAACAATTGTAAACCAAAATAAATTCTAATACATATAAACACATATGAAACAAAGAAAATGTTTAGAAACAAAATAACAATTGTAAACCAAACAACATTTTAATACATATAAACACATCTTAAAAAAATTAAATGTTTAGAAACAAAATAAAAATTGTAAACCAAATTAAATTTTAATACATAAAAACACATCTGAAACAAATAAAAAAATGTTTAGAAACAATAACTATTGTAAACCAAAGTATAAATGTTAATACATACACATCTGAAACAAAGAAAATGTTTAGAAACAAAATAACAATTGTAAAACAAAGTAAATTTTAATACATATCAACACATCTGAAACAAAGAAAATGTATATGAAACAAATATCATTTGTAATAACTATAAACATCGATATTTACAAACCTTCATAAAATACATTAATCTACATATACATTATATTTTTCTCTATTTTTCGGGGATACATATCTGGATCAATGCGCTAATGATTGACATAACGATTAATCACGTCATCGTCAAACATGTCGCGTCCTGAACCTTTTGGTGCTGGAGAATTGGTGATATTAGTTTATGCCATGGATAAATATTTCCCTAAACGGATTGGTGGTGTGAGGGGAGTGAGACAGGAATGCCGAGACAAAATTATATACGAGATGCTGAGAAGAATGCATCGTATTTCAAAAATTAAAAGAACAAGACGACAGTGTCTTAGAAAATATAGTGATTTGAAGAGAAGAGAACCGAAGTACTATAAATCGATTCGAAGATTGATAAGGACATGTAAGTTTCAAAATTATATATGAAATAATTTTTAATAATATAAAAAAAGGGTTTATTTTTGAACTGCGTCATCATTGACGAATCCAGGAAAATAATATTTCCTGACTGTTACTTTGACTATATTAGTATATACAATTGCAAAAAGTTACAAAAGTTAGCATGCAGAACTGAGTTAGTAGATTAAAATTTAACTATATAACTATATACACTTAAAAGGTTAGAAAACTTAGCATACAAAAATGAGTTAGTAGAGTAAAATATAACTATATTAGTATATAACATTGAAACATGCAGAACTGAGTTAGTAGAATAAAATATAAATATATTACTATATAACATTGAAACATGTTAGAAAAGTAAGCATGCAGCATAATTATTTCAATTTTTTTTATTAAATTTTTTTCTTATATATATGTTTATAGATATGAGAAGTAGGAGAATGAAGTGTGCACACCCACCACGCTACTTAAGGTCAATGTTGGTGCAAACACCCAGAAGTGAAGCTCTTTCTCCACCTTTGCCAATAACACTATTGGATATTGAATTATCTCCAAATCCATATGCAATTTGTCATAAAGAGACACAGACAGGTAATGACTTATTATTTAAATTTTAAATCATATATTTTAGGTTTTGGCTTAAAAAGTTTTAGCATGCAATATTAATCAAGTTGCTAATTTACTTCTATTATCATTTTTTTCCTCATTTACTTTCTATTTTTATTTGAAAAAGAGGGCATCTAAGCTAAGGAGCCAGCCAATTTTTGGTTGAGCACCATGGACAGCACTCTTTGATTGGTTCTGTCCAATTATCAAGTACAACACAGTTGGTTCACCAAAAATGGGCTGGCATCTAAACTTAGATTCTTGCTTTTCAAATAAAGATACAAAAAGAATGAAGTAAAATATAAAGTTTATTTAAATTGCATGCACTATCTGAATCATGAAACTTAGAAATTGGTTTCTATGTCACTTGTAATGATTATTATTATTATTGTTTTAAATAATATATACAAGGTTTTCGATTTAATAGTTTTCTATCTTTGTCATTTCGTTCATAGATATTACCATGGAAGAAATGGAAACTAGTATGGAAATGGAAGAATTTCAAAATCCAGATAGTGTGACAATATTTGAAGCATTAACTTCAGATGATACTCAACCAAGGATAGAAGTTTTACCAACAATGATGGTAGATAAAGGTATGTTTCATACTCAGTAATCTTAAATCTAAGAAAATACAAGTTTTAACTAATACATATATTGTATATTTCAAATAGGAGTTGGCTCAGATGAAAGCTTTAAAGGAGTGGACATAAGTGTAGAAGCTAATATAGTAGATAACGTAGATAACAGCACATCAGGAGGTAATATTTGTGATGAAAAACCCTATCATACATTGAATATGTATATGACAATTGAATTAAATTTTGCTTTTCATTTATTTTTCTACAGATTTATCTTCAACATCAACTATTGAGACTGCAGACAAAAGTACTCAGAGTTGTCTAGAAGATCATGTCAAACAAAAAATTTCTAAAATTAGGGCAACTTTGGCAATGTTAATGGAGCAAGTAGATTTTTTATACCGTAAATATGTAATTTGATTTCATTTTTTGTTTTGTCATGATTAATAACTGAGAAAAATTTTTGTGTTGAAGAATCAAAAGTGAGTTTGAATTTATGTAAATAAACTTTTTTTTTGGCCATAAAAAAATTTGTCTTTATTAAATAATAACATTTTAAACTTAAAGGGACACTGTATCCAAATTTTATCTTTTGTGATTCAGATAGAGCATGCAATTTTAAGCAACTTTCAAATGTACTCCTATGATCAAATTTGCATGCTCTATCTGAATCACAAAAGAAAAAATTTGAGTACAGTGTCCCTTAAAAATACACAAACAATAACTTTGTACACAATATACAGAGTAAAAAAATTAACAGTGACTAACATTTTAAACTTAAAGGGACACTGTATCCAAATTTTATCTTTTGTGATTCAGATAGAGCATGCAATTTTAAGCAACTTTCAAATGTACTCCTATGATCAAATTTGCATGCTCTATCTGAATCACAAAAGAAAAAATTTGAGTACAGTGTCCCTTAAAAATACACAAACAATAACTTTGTACACAATATACAGAGTAAAAAAATTAACAGTGACTAACATTTTAAACTTAAAGGGACACTGTATCCCAATTTTATCTTTTGTGATTCAGATAGAGCATGCAATTTTAAGCAACTTTCAACTGTACTCCTATGATCAAATTTGCATGCTCTATCTGAATCACAAAAGAAAAAATTTGAGTACAGTGTCCCTTAAAAATACACAAACAATAACTTTGTACACAATATACAGAGTAAAAAAATTAACAGTGACTAACATTTTAAACTTAAAGGGACACTGTATCCAAATTTTATCTTTTGTGATTCAGATAGAGCATGCAATTTTAAGCAACTTTCAAATGTACTCCTATGATCAAATTTGCATGCTCTATCTGAATCACAAAAGAAAAAATTTGAGTACAGTGTCCCTTAAAAATACACAAACAATAACTTTGTACACAATATACAGAGTAAAAAAATTAACAGTGACTAACATTTTAAACTTAAAGGGACACTGTATCCAAATTTTATCTTTTGTGATTCAGATAGAGCATGCAATTTTAAGCAACTTTCAAATGTACTCCTATGATCAAATTTGCATGCTCTATCTGAATCACAAAAGAAAAAATTTGAGTACAGTGTCCCTTAAAAATACACAAACAATAACTTTGTACACAATATACAGAGTAAAAAAATTAACAGTGACTAGATAATAAAAAATGTTCACTCCAGACGTTGCCTCTTTGGGTCTGTTGTCGCCTCCCTTTCACTGACAATAGCCAACAGAGATTGTAATGTCCTTTCGCTGATGCTCAAAGCTCTGTTAATTTGATGGTTTTTCTCTTCATCCATCTGCCTCTGCCACTGGAACATCTCTCTTTGCAGCTGTAATTTCTGCATCTCTATCTCATTCCTTTGCCTTTCGATTTCAACATTTTTTTCTGACAGAGCAGCCCAGCGTTCAATATTAGTGTTAATAATATTCAGCATTTCTCTGTGGTCCTCTCTGTATTGCCTTGCCAGTGTCAACATTTCCCTCAATGCAACATCGCCAAATTGTCCTTCTGCCGGTGTATTGTCAATATTTACACCACCTGTTTGCAGTTCAATTGGTGGTGCCTGTGTTTCAACAGGTTCCTCAATGTTTTCTGGTGTGTGAATTTCATCCGGTTGCGCATCTCCCAAATCTTCAAGAATATCCGGAGTCTCACTTCCATCATGCCCTCCTGGTGGTTCATCTTGAATGGGATTTTCCACTATCGGCATGAGATTGATAGTGATCTCCCTTGATGAGTTTTCTTCTTCTAGATCAAGACATAACAAATTGTTAGTAAATAAAAATAAAATGTTATAAAAACACTTGCAGAAATAGAATAGAAGGAGAGAGCAGATACAACCGTCATACACCAATTTAAGTTATATTATATATATATATACATATGTGATACATACCATCAAATAATGGAGATGAATGTCCAGTCAATCTCTGGAAAAGACGTCCCAAATCACCTATAAAAAAATAAATAACATAAAAATAAATAAATAAAATGCTTTTTTGTCAATGTAACGATATATTCGAAATTATTAATGGAAATGTATTTTGCAATTAACTGGACACTGAAGCAAAAATAATCTTTTTGAGAATAAGATATATTGCATGGAATTTCTATCAGCTTTCTTATGTAATACTATGATCAATTCTCAAAAAGAAAATAATGATAAATTTTAAAAAAATTTGAAAGTTGATTAAAATAGCATGCATGCTCTACAAGAATCCTCATATAAAAAAATATGTACAAGATCTCGAAATAGAATATGTCAATAATGACATTTGACATTTAAAAAAAAAATTACAAAAAAAAAATTGAGAGATAAAAGAGATAAAACACACAACATTGAAATTATTCATTTGTAAAGTACTTACCAGTTGCTCTACCAACACCAGTTTGTGGAGTGCTGGTCCTTAGATCCGGAAGTGTGTCCGCCGAGGAAGTTGTGTGTGTAACATTAGATGATGAGCGTATAAATTGTCCATGTGTAAAACTGTCCGAAGGTCTTGAAACAGCTGCACCGGGTGGTCTCGAAACCGCAGAAGAAGAAGTAGAACAAGTGGGCACCTCGTTACTCCTCACAGGCTCTGCTGTTGTTGGCATTGCTTAAAAAAAAAAAAATTAAAAAAAAAATTAGGTTTATTTTTATTTATATTTGAAACTGAAAGTTAAAACTGTTAATAATAATAATTACAGCAGTGAATGCAGGCTCAATCATTAAAGGGACATGCCAACCACCTTTTTTTATGATTTGGAAAGAGAATGCAGTTATAAACATCTTTATAATTTACTTATATTATCTAATTTGTTTTATTCTATAGATATTCTTTGTTGAAAAGCATTTGATTGATGCACAAAGAAGCCTCGTGTGATTGGCTCAACATGTGTATTTATTTTTCTTCAACTAAGAATATCTAGAAAATTGAAGTAATATGTTGTTTAAATTTCAATTCTCTATCCGAATCATTAATAAAAGATTTTGGGTTTAGTGGCCCTTTAAAGGGACATGAAAAAAAATAATTACCTTTACAAATTGCATAAGAAAATGCATTTTTAAAAATATTTAAATGTATTATGTTTTTGCATTCATTGGATTTTTATACTTTGAGGAAAAGCAAATCTATACAGGCACAGTAAATGATCATTGGTTGATGCACATAGATGGTTCATGGATTTATGGAATAAACTTCCTCAAGAGGTAGTAGCAACAAACACTGTGGGGGACTTTAAAAATGCATGGGACAAGCATAGGGCTATCCTACGAACTAGATAAGTTTATACTGTTAGGTAAGGTGGGGCAGACTTGCTGGGCCTATGGCTCTTATCTGCCGTCAATATCTATGTTTCTATGTTTCTATGTGACTGCGTCAACTATGTGCATAGCTATATCTGAAAAATGTATGTTTATAAAGCGGAGAACAATTTTGAAAGATGCTAACAATAATATTCTATAGTGAAATAACGCAACATGGAAGTCAATAGATCAGAAATTTAAGAAGGCATGTGATCTGGGGTTAGTCTCATGATTAATGTCGGACATACAATATTATTTTAATAGTTTCAAATTACATTATTTCTATTGTCATTATCTCTTTAAGGTTTCTATGCAATACTGGTTTGAAAATAAACACATGGGTGTTATCTTTAGGGATCACTATAGTAATAATCAACAAATCTTTAGTTCCGTTAGACCATTAAAAAAAAGGCAGTATAACAATACTATTATTGTACAATCCCTTATACATATATGAGACATAAATGATTACAGTATTTGGGGCCTAAATGGCTTGTACAATCCCTTATACATATATGCGAGATAAATTATTACAGTATTTCGGGCCTAAATGGCTTGTACAATCCCTTATACATATATGCGAGATAAATTATTACAGTATTTGGGGCCTAAATGGCTTGTACAATCCCTTATACATATATGCGACATAAATGATTACAGTATTTGGGGCCTAAATGGCTTGTACAATCCCTTATACATATATGCGACATAAATGATTACAGTATTTGGGGCCTAGATGGCATATAGGATACTGAAGCGTAAGAAGTCAGATAATGTTATTTTAAAGAAATATATATTGGAGACAATAACCTATCATAACTTTAAAAAGAACATTTACGTCAACTATGTTGTACATTTACCTCTTAAATCACTGTCACAATCATCTGTTATGCCAGTGATGATCTCCGGTCCCAGACGCTGAACAAGCTTCTGCTCATAGTCATTGAGGTCTGCCACATATGCTGGTCCACCTCCGGTAGCACGTGCCGAATTTTTCTCTCTGGCCAATTTAGCTTTGGCGAAGCGTTTAATGTCGTTGTAACGCTTCTTCAGCTGATCGACATCCTTTTTTCCTGGACCCTGGGCACTAACAGCGTCGCTGATCCTTTGCCAGATCTGCTTCCTTCTAGAAAAATTTGTCTGTTTGACACGACATTCAAACAAATAATCATAAGAGTCAATAATCATATCAATCAAAACAACGTTTTGCTGATGAGAAAAGTGAGGATTCTTGGATTTTGAAGCGGTTTCAGATCCAGATGAAGCCATATCGAAATAGTAAATAAAGATCTCAAAAACGAGCGCTCTGTAATTACTCTCCAAAAATTTTGGAACAATAATAAAAGTTGTTTAGAAAACTTGTCCATTTATAGGAGCAAAATTCTATTCCCGCTTCTACTATGACGTTCATGACACCTTACATGTCACGTGTTAACAATTGGCCAGACAATTGAACTGAAAGTTAAGTACATCAGCTTATTCGCGGCGAGCGAGGCGTCAAATTTATCAATATTCCGCCACTGCTCGCGGCGGGCTAGAGGTGTCTATTTGTTGTGGGATTATTAGTACATAGCTACAGCGGACACCATTTCGCCCGCGGCGAGTAACGGCGAGTTTAGCCGCGACTAAAATGACGGATGAATTGACGGCTTAGTACATGGAGCTTAGTGTGCTTATAGAGTTGTATATCCATTTTCTCTTTTTCCTTTCACACTACTATTTTTTGTCATTTGTGTTTGGAGGCGCCCCCTAAGGGTGTGGTTTATGCTGGGTTATATCACACTCTCAACATCAATACACTTGTATTTCACTCTGCCTTTCTGTTCTCATAGCAGATGCTCTTATCTAGAAAGAGGAAGTGTAACATTCCAAGAGACAGATAGTGCTAGGCTAACAGGAGAATATTTGCTTGTTACGAGAAAAACTCTAATTTTGCTACAACGCTTGCTAACTTAAATAATAAGATTGACATAATGTTAGACAGCCTTCTATGCAATGCATAGTCCATAAAAAACTTAATGAATCCACAGCAGATGCATTCAACAGATGAATAAGCACAAGTGCAAATTTGCATGGTCTGTGCACAGCATACAGAGCTTTCATAATTCGGAGAGAGCATGTAATTTAAACAACTTTCTAATTTATTTCTATTATAAAATTTGCTTTGTTGTCTTGGTATCTTGTTTTTAAGAGCATATCTAGGTAGGCTCCGAGGCAGTAATGCATTTCTAGGAGATAACTGATGAATGGAACCTGCACATATATACCTTTTATAATTGTCTCGAAAGGTGTGTTCAGCTATCTCCCAGTAGTAAATTGCTGATGTTGAGCTTACTTTTTAACAAAGGATGCCAAGAGGACAAAGCAAATTTGATAATAGAAGTACATGGAAAAGTTGTTTAAGATTGCACATTATAACTGTATCATGAAAGTCTAATTTTACTGTCCCTTTAATGGTCAAGTGAAAACAAAATCTATTTTTAAGCAAAGCCCCCAGACGTCCTGCATATTGGAGGTTCGTCACAGTTTGTGAACTCTGTCACGCTGTCCTTCCCGCAGTTCTCTTTGGGATATAAATGTCCTCTCATTCCTTCTCTTTAGCTTCTTCTCTCTACTTCTATTCCAACCACATTAGCTATCTTGGATGTGGTGACATCACTGGAACTGTTACAAAATTGCTTGTTTTTTTTTATACTAAACATTTAACTTTCGGTGGTGCAAAAGCAAAAATCGCAATGTTAAATTGCAAAAAAAAAAAAACAACAAACTGAAAGTCGATATTTGGGATTTGTTTTAAAGTAAAGAGTACAAAATATTTCTAAACTTCAGATTACTCATTTAAAGATTTTCATGGACTGGAGACTGAAATTTTTCCCCTCCTATGTACAAATGTAGGTTAGCCTTGCACTGCTGCCAGTAAATGGAGTCCAGGCTATTTATTCAGTGCCAGGGATCAATGCAGCTAAACATAGCAAGAAGAAACCCAACTGGTGTTGCTAACCCTAGACAAGAGGTGCTGAGTGTGTGAACCTGATGGATTTAGCAGCTATCGTGTTTTACCAACATGCTGTACCCTTTCCTTTCACCACAAGGAAACCTGACACAGCACTGCAAGACCTAGTCACTTGGTTCATAAATATTTATTTTTCAAATGGATAAAGATCTGTGTAGAAAATGAAAGCTGTCTTGTTTATCCAAATAACTATTAGGCCAGTGGTTATTAAATATTGACATAGTGTTATTGCATTACAATTTAATGAACTTTTGATAAAAGAAATGTTAAACATTTTTACAGATTACTTACTTTTTTGTCTCATATATGTGATATAGTATCTGTGATATTACCAAATGGACTAAATGGATTTTGGATTTTATCATTGACACACAGAGACAAATATGTTGCTTATCTTTTCTATTTATTACTCCAGACAGCCATTAAAAACACACAGCCTTAAAATAATGAAACATTACAGACATAGCAAGGGTGAGAAAAAAAGTAACTAATGAAAACACATTAGAAATTGACGATGATGAAATGGACCAATCAGGAAAGTCCAAATCACTGTATAATGTTCAGTAAGTCCCCATACTTCCTCTTTGCTCACTGAACTTAATTAAGGAGCACCTGTCAAATCCTAAGTAGAGGGCAAGAAACTGGGATATAGGAAGAAGAAAAATACTACAAACCCCCAATGTGAATAAAATTCTAAGTAGAAAGTTGAGGAGAATCCAACCTTGAATGAACTTGTACTTGAAAAGAGTATAAGCTCTGGTTTTTGTGAGAAGCTGTAGAAGCTTGCACCCAGAAGACAATGATTGGAGAGAAGGTTTAGAACTTGACTACAATTTTGTTTGGAACTGAAAATAAGAAAAACCAAAGTTATTGATAAATACAATAATACAGAAATAACAGTGGGAGGGAGAGTCAAATTGATGAAAAACATATCAGAAGACCAGTCTGCTGTTTTGAAAATCTCTTGAAAAGAAGCAGTTACAAAGGGACATTGTAGTTTTCTATTATGTATATGAAAGAGCAGCAGTTAAACATGTTAAAATATGTTTTTGTGTGAAAAATGTTAAGTAAAAGCATTTTTAATGTGAAATTAAGAGGAAGTGCACAACAGGGCCGGACTAGGAATAAAAAGCAGCCCTGGAAAGACCAGCCGCGTTTTCTGTTGGGTCCATAAAATGCACATTTTTTTCAAACGGATTACTGGGATACTCCTTCCCCAATATTTTCTTTTCAGAATTAAATAATATTAGTTTGTAATTAAAAAAAATAGCAGATTGTTAATATATAGACACCCTACAACCCAAGTTCATACATGACTCCCTTTCACAGTGTGATGATGATTATCCAAAGTGTGATCTGGAAAAGACACTCAAAACAGAGTTTCACTCTGTCTCACATTCTGACTTGACTGGGCACTAGAAACCATTCAAAGGAAGGCCACTAAATGGTACATTGTCTAGGAAATCAAACTTAAACAGAAATACGTATAGCTCAGAGGAGAACAGAAGAAGAGAGATAATACAGCCGCCTTACATCAACAGCAGCGCCAGCCTCAACTGCTGCAACCCAACAGGAAATCTCCAGGTCCTGGTAGACCAATTCAGAATTGGTGCACAATTGTGTACAACTGAATCTGCACTGTTTATTGGCTTTTTTTTATAACAATAACATATGTTTTCAAAAAAATATTTTAGATGGTACAGGGGAAATTTTTGATTATTGTTCATTTAATAAAGGTTTTAGAAGCTAATACACTTTTGATAGAAAGAGCCTAGCAATTAGTGTCCTGGCCACTTTTAGGCATAATCCCACCGAGCGTGAGCAGGAGGTGAAGTGAGAGACAAGTGTTTAGAAAAGTGAACTCTGAGAGAAAAGGTCCGGATTCATGCACCTTGAGCCAAAGGACCACACAAAATTTGAGTTGAGAGTTGAAGCAGCGATAGAAGATGGAGGTAGAAAATGGTTTAGCTCTGGAAACTAAGCTCTCTCTTCTCCTCTCTCTCCCTCTTTTAATTTTTAAATGTGTGTGTATATATATATATATATATATATATATATATATATAATTATTTAAAAAATGATATAGCTATACCAATATATGTATATCTATATATATTTAAAAATACTAACAACATATTCTACTATGTAAAGAACATTGGAATGTAAAATATTTACAGTAAATACACAGTAAAAAAACCAAACATTTTAAAATAAATAAAATTGAATACATTTTTTTCATGTTTTAAGGTATTTGAGTAGATGTTATGTTAGCCCTTACCCTAACATAACCCTGACCCTAACCCTAACACCCCCTAACTTTCGCCATCTTGAATCACGTCCCTTCCATTGAAGATTCAGTGTACGGCGGCAACCGTATGAAGAGGATGCTCCGCGCCGGATGTCTTCAGGATGGAGCCTCTCCACGCCTCCGAGATCAAGATAGAAGATGCCGCCTGAATGAAGACTTCTCACCGCTTGGATCAGGACTTCGCCACCAGGATGAAGATTGAAGAGGCTGGATCGTCAGGGGGGTTAGTGTTAGGCTTTTTTAAGGTTTTTTTGGGTGGGTTTTTAGTTTTAGTTTAGGGTCTGCGCAGTAAAAAAGCTAAATGCCCTTTTAAGGGCAATGCCCATACAAATGCCCTTTTCAGGGCAATGGTAAACTTAGGTTTTTTAGATAGTTTTAATTTTTTTTTCTTTTGTGGGTTTGGGGGGGTGTGAGTTTGTAATGTTAATGGGTCTTCGTAATTTTTTTCCACTAAAAGAGCTGCTATCTATAGGGCAATGCCCTACAAAGGCACTTTTAAGGGCCGTTGGTAGTTTATTCTAGATTAGGTTTTTTATTTTGGGGTGTTTTTTTAATGGGTATTAGAATAGGAATAATTTTTTTATTTTTGATAATTTGACCCTAAACTAAAAATAAAAACCCACCCAAAAAAACCTTAAAAAAGCCTAACACTAACCCCTCTGATGATCCAGCCTCTTCAATCTTCATCCTGGTGGCAAAGTCCTGATCCAAGCGGTGAGAAGTCTTCATTCAGGTGGCCTCTTCAATCTTCAACCAGGCGGCATCTTCTATCTAGATCTCGGAGGCGTGGAGCGGCTCCATCCTGAAGACATCCGGCGCGGAGCATCCTCTTCATACGGTTTCCGCCGTACACTGAATCTTCAATGCAAGGGACGCGATTCAAGATGGCGAAAGTTAGGGGGTGTTAGGGTTAGGGTCAGGGTTACGTTAGGGTAAGGGGTTAATAGTTTAATTTGTGTAATGTATATTTTTAGGTAGTGTTTTTTTAAGCAAAGAGCGGTTTAACTTAAGTGAAGGTAAAGTTTTCCGTTTGTGTAGCCTGTATTCTATTATTCATCTACTATATACTATGATCGCTAATTTATTATATATATTATTGTTATATAAACAGTTTATATTTACTGTCTCTGCCGTTCTTCGCTCCTCCCTCCATGGATTTCCGGCTTTTTCAATATATTACGTACAGAGCGGTCCCACTCGCTCTGTACGTACTTCAAAAGCGCCTTCCTTATTGCCTGACCACTTGCGCATGCGCACCATTTGTCGTACATTCGGTTTGCGCCTGCGTGTCAGAATAAAATATAGAATAAAAGAAAGTGAAGGCAACGCATGCGCATAGAGAACAGTAATGCGGTGACGTAATATGATGGCCACCTAAGGGCCAGTGTTTCAATTGGCTATTAAAAAAAACGTGACCTGGCTTAGAAAAAAGAAAAAAAAAACGGGTTGTTTTCACAATGTTCTCAATCGGATAAAGAAACGGTAATAAATAAATAAATATAGCGATTCGAAAAATTTGATGAATTAAAGTCCCATTTATTTTTATAGTATTTACAGGGGAAAAAGTGTAATAGATAAAACTTAAACTTCACTTTAGTGCAGTAGCACGTGAGGGGGGGGCGGGCACGCGCACACGACCGATCACCAGTCTGGCAATCCCAAGTACTGCCTGCAACCTGAGGGAGAGGGAGGGGGGAAATAATTGATTTAAAATCGATCTGGGAGGGGGAGGGGGGAGGATATTGAGGGGGGGCAGCTACACAGAAAAATGGGGTATAAAAATTATAAAAATTAGCAAATTTTTAAGAAACTGGGTACTGGCAGACAGCTGCCAGTACCTAAGATGGCCACAAAAAGGAAGAGGGGGGATGGTAAGAGAGCTGTTTGGGGGGATCTAGAGGTTGGGGGTTAAGAGGGAACCTATACTGCAGAAACTATTTATATATATAAAAAAAAATGCTTTAAAAAAAGAAAAAAGGGCTTAAGATGGCGGTGACAATTGTAGGATGGGGGAGGGAAGAGAGCTGTTTGAGAGGGGTCAGGGAGGGATCAGGGGGTGAGATGTGTCAGGTGGGAGGCTGATCTCTACACTGAGGTTGATTTCTACACTAAAGTTAAAATTAACCCTACAAACTACCTAATTAACCCCTTAACTGCTGGGCATAATACACGTGTGGTGCATAGCTGCATTTAGCGGCCTTCTAATTAACAGAAAGTAATGTTAAAGCCATATATGTCTGATATTTCTGAACAAAGGGGATCCCAGAGAAGCATTTACAACCATTTGTGCCATGATTGCACTAACTGTTTGTAAATAATTTCATTGAGAAACCTAAAATTGTGAAAAAAGTGAACCATTTTTTTTATTTAATCGCATTTGGCGGTAAAATGGTTGCATGAAATATACCAAAATGGGCCTAGATCAATACTTGGGGTTGTCTGCTACACTACACTAAAGCTAAAATTAATCCTACAAGCTACCTAATTAACCCCTTCACTGCTGGGCATAATACACATGTGATGCGCAGCGGCATTTAGCAGCCTTCTAATTACCAAAAAGCAATGCCAAAGCTATATATGTCTGCTACATTCTGAACAAAGGGGATCCCAGAGAAGCATTTACAACCATTTGTGTCATAATTGCACAAGTTGCTTGTAAATAATTTCAGTGAGAAACCTAAAGTTTGTGAAAAAGTTAGTAAAAAAGTGAACAATTTTTTTTATTTGATACATGTCAAGGGATATTCAGGGATTCCTGACAGATATCAGTGTTCCAATGTAACTCGCTAATTTTGAAAAAAAAAATGGTTTGGAAATAGCAAAGTGCTACTTTATTGCCTTATAACTTGCAAAAAATCAAAGAACATGTAAACATTGGGTATTTCTAAACTCAGGACAAAATTTAGAAACTATTTAGCATGGGTGTTTTTTGGTGGTGGTGGTTTTTTTCCATTTTTTCATCATAATTTATAATTTTTTATAATAAATTATAAGATATGATGACAATAATGGTTTCTTTAAGAGGAAAATTACAGCTAAACACAGCAGAAATGTAAGAATAGCCCTGGTCCTTAAGGGAAGGAAATTTTAAAAATAGCCATGTCCTTAAGGGATTAAGGTCCCCCCAAAAGGCCCTTTTAAGGGCCCTTGGTAGATTGGGGGGTGAGGGTTTGTAGGTTTGTATAGTGTTAGGGGGTGTTTGTATTTTTTTGGAGCAAAACAGCTGTTTAGCACAGGACAATTTCCTACAAAAGGCCCTTTCAAGGGCCCCCCAAATGCCCCTTTTAAGGGCCCTTGGTAGTTTATTCTAGATTAGGCTTTTTTAATTTATTTTTTATTTTTTTATTTTTAAAGTTATTAGAATAGGAATAATCTTTAATTTTTTGGATAATTTGTTTTTTTGTTTTGTAATAGTAGTTTTATTTTTATTTTTTGTAATGGTAAGTTCTGGTGTAAGGCAGGTTAGGTTTTATTTCAGAGGTAAGTTTGTATTTATTTTAGCTAGGTAGTTAGTAAATAGTTAATAACTATTTACTAACTAGTCTACCTAGTTAAAATAAATATAAACTTACCTGTGAAATAAAAATAAAAGCTAAGCTAGCTACAATGTAACTATTAGTTATATTGTAGTTAACGTAGGTTCTATTTCACAGGTAAGTGCAGGTTTAGTTTTAGTTTAGTTTTAAATAGGAATTATTTAGTAAATAATTGTAAATTTAATTTAGATCTAATTTTTATTATGTTAAAGTTAGGGGGTGTTAGGGTTATGGTTAGGATTAGGGTTACTTAAGGGTTAGGTTTAGGGGTTAATATAGTTTAATTTAGGTTGTTGCGATGTGGGGGGCTGGCGGTTTAGGGGTTAATAGGTTTATTTAGTTAATAATTGTAAGTTTAATTTAGCTCTATTTTAATTATGTTAAAGTTAGGGGTGTTAGGGTTACGTTAGGGTTAGGGTTACATTAGGGTTAAGGGTTAATAGTTTAATTCCGGTAATTGCGATGTGCGGGGGCTGGTGGTTTAGGGGTTAATTGGTTTATTTATTGATAGTGATGTGGGAGGCAAGAGGTTGTCAGAAGATCTGTGAATGGTATTAAATAATATATATATATATACATATTATTATGTAATATATATAGATGGTTGTATACGTCAAATAATTCATTTTATTTGTAAAACTCCAAAAGGTCACTGTGTGGGCAAACCTCCCTTCTCTCATTCATCAAAGAAATTACTTGCATAGTTATTTCAGAAAGAACAAAGGCTTAGACTATTGTATAGAAAGACAAGTTGTTTCAAAAAGATAGCCATCTGTACAGTATATTCCAGATCTTAGATCAGACAGTCATTTCAAAGAAAGACAAATTACTTCAAAAGAGATGGCCATCTATATTTTGTATATTGTAAATCTTGGATCAAACATGAAGATTCCCCTTTCTTGATTAACAGAACATCTGATAACAAGATTATCAGAGAGATGACCCCATACAGTGATATACAGACACAATGTATGAGAAATGGCTGGATTTCTTTTTAGACTTAATGAGTTTTGTTGACTGAAGAAATGACTAAAATGTTACCTATGTTTAAATAATCCCCTGTTGAGCTCCATACGCATCTGGCCCAGCCATGTGTCTCTTGAAAACATAGAAGCCATGATTTAAGATTTCAAAATACTTTTGACAGCAGAATATTTAATATATACCTTAGACTGTATTACATGTCTATAATGCAATTCAGATTGACATAAATTAAATGAATAACTGCATTAGTATATATAAAATGTTTAAGTTATTCCAAAATAAATACAATTTCTCTGTGTTCCAGGAAGTTAATGGAAAATGACAGGAAGAACTTTTGTGGAGATGAGATCTCTAAATAAGTATCTGCATAATAAATGTTAGACTAATTTCAAAATAATATGTGTCTCTTTATTTTCAGACAAAATATCCTATGTATATTAGTCATAAACACAGATATATGTGGATATCTTCTATTTTATCATAGAAATTGATTAAGTGTTGGTGTTTGGTAACAGGTTGTAGGTTTTCTGTTATGCTAGATGAGATATGGATGCTGACAGGAGAGATGTGTTAATGCAAGGAGTTATGGTGGTTTAAATGGTCATTTTATAAGGATGTATTAAATTGTTAGCAATGTTTGATGGTGGGTCTACATTGCTGGTTGTCTGCTGCCCGCTAGGGAATTGGAATGGTATGACAGTCAAATTAATTTTCGATTAGGACACATACAGAGCCAGTGAGGGGTGCGTCCTCCAAAATTAACCAATGAGAAGGGACAAGCATCCGTGGTCGTAACCAAAAATGATTACCAATGATTATATACAGAAAAGCTAAATGCAAGAGAGGACAGATTTTGTGTGATCTGCTTACACTGGTGATTGATAACTGGCAGCCATTCTTGGGAACACAATCATTTAAGCAAGGAGCTGAGACTAACCTTGATCTATGCAATAACTTTTATTCAGATGTGGTGATCTGGAAATATTTGGAAAAGATTGAACTACAAATTGGCTCAAACTGGTGATGTATGATTGTTCTAATTTTTGATATTTAAATCAAAAGTATTTGGTTATCATAAGAAATTGCAGTTCAGCAATTTTTAAAAAAGGTACTTTATATTTTAGACTCATATTCACAGTCCTGGGTAGTTTAAAACTAGTCTTTTGTTTGCCAAATAATTTATAGTTGCAACCACATATATATATTTTAGAATTGTCTTAATTGTAGATAACTAAGAATTTATTTCAGCTTAGATAAATTGGCATAGGAATTGGTTGTTCGCACAAATAATATACACAATTTCTGATGTTTTAAATGGGAATTATATACGATAAATTGTGGCTATATAGCTGATTGTACTGCTTTAATGTTAGTGGCTCAGATTCTGGTATCTTATTTTGGTATTTTAAATGCAACTCTAATTTGAGAGACTATTGTGAATTAGCGCTGCGGAATCTGTTGGCGCTCTACAAATACCCGATAATAATAATAATAATAAAAAGGCAACTTTTATGATCTTTGCATAGCATATTATAATAGTTTAAACGTGTATAGTATAGATTCATATCTGGCTTTCTACAAATATATTTCAATGTGTCTATAAATTTTAACTAATATAAAGAATTTAGAAATGTACGTTAATTTTATGGTTTTGTATATGCATTTTATTGAGGGTTTATTTTAAAGGATAATTATTAAATATATATTGTATTATAACCCGGCCATATACTGACATATTATTTGGAGGCACTTACACGAGGTATTATTTATATTTATCACATTGATATGATATATTTGTAGTAAATAGAAATTATTAAAAAGAAAATAAATAAATAAAAAAATGTTTTTGAAAAATAAAAAAATTAATCTAAAAAAATGATTATTAAATTTTTGTTGTGATTAAATATTTCAAAATTAATATTATTAATATCTTGAAATATTATTAAAAATTAATTTTTGAAAAATTGATAGAAATATTAATCTTCATATTTCAAAATTGATATTAATATTTTTGGAAAAAAAATTTATATGCTCTTATTGGCCAAAATTGTATTAGCGTTTTAATTTAACTAAATACTAAGCCAATATAATAATGTCTATAACCAGAAGTGAATCATTTAATTCTGTACATAGTTTTGAAAATTGTGCCCCGACAATACCCCTTACTCCAGGTAATGCCCTTAAGATGGACATTATAGGCCACATTAAAGAGAGGTTTAATATTGTGGGGAATTAAATGACTATATGGATATGCTTGAAATTAAGGCTAAAAATATTGCTATTGATGATGGAAGGTGGAATGAAAAAAGTGAATTATTCCAAGAATTATTAAAAATTAATCAATGCAAGATTCTCAAAAAGCTAGAAGAACTAATACTAAAATCTTGGCCCCTTGTAATATGCATTATTGACAAAATGTCGCTATATCTCATAGAGAAAGAATTGCAAATACAGGGGCTAGAAAATAGTCGAAAATAAAATTGATGAGTTTGCCCAAGATATAGCCACCTTAGATAAGCATAACTTAAATTTACTAGCTCAAATAGAAGATTTACATAAGCAACTTGCCCAAAGCCAGAGACAGTTAAGTGGTTTAAATAGGCCGTATCGTCATAGTGAAAACCCCTCTGTTAGCAATGAGGAGGGAAGCTCTAGTAATGAGTCAGAGGGCGGAGCTAACTACCCAAATAGCCCACGTAGTACTAATGTACGTAGGGGGTCTCCCCATAGTAATAGAGCAGATAAGAGATACTCCAGCCCCAGAAATAAGACTCATAGGAAATCCCGAGATACGCCTAATATGGTATATGACACCTATAAAATAATTACATTTTCTCTTGCAAGGTGTATCCAGTCCACGGATTCATCCTTTACTTGTGGGATATTCTCATTCCCTACAGGAAGTGGCAAAGAGAGCACACAGCAGAGCTGTCCATATAGTTCCCCCTCTAGCTCCACCCCCCAGTCATTCTCTTTGCCGGCTCTAAGCACTAGGGTCTCTCTACAGGAGGGTAAAGTGAATGTGGTGTTAGAATTGTAGTTTTATTATCTTCAATCAAAAGTTTGTTATTTTAAATGGTACCGGTTTGTACTATTTACTCTCTAGCAGAAAAGTGATGAAGATTGTTGCTGAGAGGAAAATGATTTTAGCATGTTGTAACTAAAATCCACTGCTGTTCCCACACAGGACTGAGGAGTAACAGAAAACTTCAGTTGGGGGGAACAGTTTGCAGGGTGATCTGCAATAAGGTATGTTCAGTCATTTATTTCTAGACAAGACTGGGATAATGCTAGAAGAGACTGACAATATCCCCATGAGGGGAGGGTAAGCTATGTTCACAGACTTAGCAAGGAATTGAATGCTTACATAATAGGGCTATTATACTGGTTGACACTTATGCAGGGCAATCGATTGTTTAGCTAAGGAAAAAATCGTTTTGCAGGACACTTTGAAAGCCCTTTTGGGTTCTTACTGGGGTTATTACCCACATGGCTGCTTTTTATTCACTTAGGAGTGATTTAGTAGGCCTCACAGTTCCGGATTAGAGTGGGAGGGGCCTAATTGCACGCCTCAGATGCGCACTTGGAATTGCAGAGAAGTTCATGCTGCTTCACATGGAGGGTCCTGCTGCTGTTTGAGGGCCTTAAAGAAGCTATATTCCCCGAAATCTGATCCCTAAGGGCAGGTAGGGCCACAGCAAGCCTGTGGCAAGGTTCTGTAGTAGTTTTAACCGGGTGTGGGCTTTAGGCTGCTCCGGTTTGGGCATTAAGGGGTTAATCGTTCTGCAATTTGTAGTGCAATCTTATTAAGGCTCTAGGTACATACTGTGAAAATTTCAAGAGGATTGTTGCATTTTTCACCGTTTTATAAAATTGTGTGCTCTTTTTATCTCTTAAAGGCAAAGTAAAGTTTTTTCAAATTGTGTTTTTTATTTGATTAAAGTGATTTCCAAGCCTGTTTGTGTATACTACTAGTCTGTTAAACATGTCTGACACTAAGGAAAATCCTTGTTCAATATGTTTAGAAGCCATGGTGGAACCCCCTCTCAGAATGTGTCCCACTTGTACTGATATGTCTATACACTTTAAAGATCAAATTGTTGCACTTAAGAATGTGGCCCAAGATGATTCTCAGACTGAAGGTAACGAGGGTAGCCATCTGCCTCGCCCCAAGTGTCACAACCAGTTACGCCCGCGCAAGCGACGCCTAGTACTTCTAGTGCATCTAACCCTTTTACATTACAAGACTTAGCAGCAGTCATGGATAATTCTCTTACAGCCTTTTTATCTAAACTGCCCGTGTTACCTGCAAAGCGTGATAGCTCCATTTTAAGAACAGATTATGAGCATTCTGATGCTTTGGTAGCCGTATCCGATATACCCTCACAACGCTCTGAAGTGGGAGCGAGGGATTTGATGTCTGAGGGAGAAGTCTCTGATTCAGGAAGGGTTCCTCCTCAGACAGATTCAGATACATTGGCTTTTAAATTTAAACTAGAACACCTCCGCATTTTGCTTAGGGAGGTATTAGCTACTCTGGATGACTGCGACCCTTTGGTGATCCCAGAGAAATTGTGTAAAATGGACAAGTACCTAGAGGTCCCTGTTTACACGGATGCGTTTCCGGTCCCTAAGAGGATTGCGGATATCGTTACTAGGGAGTGGGATAGACCAGGTGTTCTTTACAACTTACTATCAGAGCGCCAACACAAATACGGCAGGGTCTATGACATATATGGTTAAAAATAAAATAAATTTATTGAACAGTTTAAAATTAATATAAAAGTTTAAAAATTACTTTATGAGGATTCAATTAAGTATGGATGAAATGATTCTAATCTGTTCTTGTTAGAGAACTACCGATTAGAATAAGCAAACTTGAGCTTCAATACAATTTAGTTTAAAATATGAAAATTAAGGTTATCAACGATAATCTTTATCAATGATTAAAATCCTAATGCTCCCTCATGGATCCATGTTAACAGTCTAAAATGGTCTAGTTGTTTTAAGGTGCGAGTATTAACTTCCAGCAATTTTCTTGCTGTTCATATATTATATCAATGGCTGAATGCAGGGTATTTTAGCCCTTGACTTCTGGGATCTGGTAAACTTAAACCGCAATGCTGTTTTACTATTGAGGTTTTACTCAGATCTCAGTGTTCAGCTGTGGGTTGATTTTTCACGGCGTTTTCACGCCAATGATTTACCCGTGTAAAATGTTTTGCCCAAATATTTTACTTGGACAAGCAGTATATAAATCTTGGGACAAAAATCCTTAATTCTTGCACAATATAACAACTTTGACAAGTTATACAATAGTGGTCAATACAAGTGATTGTGACAAATCTCCTCACAAAAATGTTACAGTGTGATATATTTAACTCCTTGATTCTTGCCCCATATAACAACTTTGCCAAGTTATACAATGGGGATCAGTACAAGTAATTGGGACGAATCTCCTCGCAAAAAATGTTACAATGTGTGAAAAAATGAATAAAAAATAAATAAACAATTCACTCCAAAAATGCTTGCTGTGACAAATATGTGATTATGTGTGTGAATCACGCTATCTTCAATCCGTGAACAAACTATAAAATTATAAAATTCAAATCTTATAAAACTATATAATATTGTGTTCGTGCTTCTATGACTTGGATACAATAAACTACTTGTTAGAAAAGAGTTCCATCTGCTAATATCTTCAGCTTTCCTGCTACGGTTATAATGGTGAGTATTACATAAAATGTGCCGTGATAGATAGTGCTATAAATCCTTTAAAAACCTGATCCAAAGTTTGGTTGTCTCTAGTCCCCGGTTAAGGGTAAAGTCCCAGATGTATGTACACGGTCCCAGGGCCGATGAAATGTCTAATGTTCCTATTCTTTTTGTGTGAGTATCTATTCTTCGGTATGTTTACAATTGTATGCTGTTCGCTCCCTGTTCTTATGGATGATTCTAAGCAAAACGGTCCCTCTGTGAAAACAGAATAAACAATAGTGCAGACTGCCTGATATAATTTTAAAGATTAGAAGTGCTCTTACCAGCCAACGCATTTCGGTCGTTCCTCGACCTTTTTCAAGACTGGTTTGTATTCTCTAATTGAGGTGTTTTTATACCTCTTTTGATATGACCTTTTTCCGATACCGGAAGTGAATAGTCTAGCTCTCCGGTTATATTTCTATTTTTCTCATGTTGGCCTTTTTTCTTTGTTTTCTCACTTGCAATGTTCTTAAAGCTTAGTATGTCTAGAAGTATGCTTTAATTTATTTGCTTAGACTTTATGTCCTATGTTTTAAATTTTGCCGGTTTTTCGTCATTTCTATTGGATAGAGAAAATTATTTTCCCTTACGTGATTGGCTAATATTGGGGGTGTGTAATGAAATCTGCCGGTTTTAAGTAGTTTCTATTGGTCAGATGAACAGTCCTTTTCCCTTACATGGTTGGCTAATACTGGGGGTATGTAATATATGATTCATTGAACATTACTCCTGTTACGATTAGTTTTCTGTATTCTTTGGGGTTTGGTGAACACCATCGCTTCTAACTTTTCTTTTATCCTCGTTTGTGCATGTTAGTAAAAACTACTGTGTACTAGAAATGGATTCTTTTTCACATTCTATATTTTTGCTCTTGCAATTATGCTTTTTCGTTATTCATTGTCTGATCTTACTACTGCTATGGTTTAGTATTGAAGACAATTTCTTCGTTCTACATTAAATTGTACAAACTATACTACATTCCTTAGAAATTTTTTATAATAATGTTTTCTTTCTATTTACAATAAAGTTATTTTTCTGCATGTGTTAAACATTACGTAAATTATTTCCAAATGTGTTTTTGGCTCCTTTCATTTTCTGGAATTAGTTAAACCCTTCTTACAGCTTTATGTATTTGTTTGTAATAAATTATCCTCTAATTTGGTCTGAAATCTCTACTTCTAAGAGAGATTTTTGTGATGGCATACTCTCTTACTTTGTGATCGCTTTTTCTTTATACTCTTCTTATACTACATTTCGGGTTGTTAGTTAAAATTTAACCGCTTAATGGGTAACATTTTCATTCAATTTCTGAAAGAAATTTTTGAGACAATTTTACAAGGGCCACTATAAAAGGGACCATATTCAGGAAGGGATCTTCTCTTTTTAAAGTTCCTTATTTCTTAGAATAAAAGGGATATGTTCCAAAAAAATTTTTTTGGTATAAATAAAAAACTGTGTATAAATTCTTTTACAAGGTTTTTTTTATCATGGAATCTTTTTTAGCTCCACTTTTATATAAGTGTATATCAAATTCCAATATTCTTATTGGTTACCATATATTTTGTATATATAGGTTACCATGTATTTTGGTTTGTTATCAGACTCCTTCAATTCAAGAGGGGTTTGTAATGGCTCTTAAGTTCCAAAACCAATATTAGTTATTGAATAGGTCAGATGCTGTAATGTGGAGACAATTGAACTTTTATTAGTTCTATTTTCTTCTTCTTCAGATTTTCTTAGGCAAGTTTGTTTATTTCAATAATGTAATGTGGACTTTTATTGGTTCTCTTTTCTTCTTCTTCAAATTTTCTTAGACAAGTTTGTTTATTTCAATAAGATAAGGCTTCATCACTTTTCCGTACTTCTTTTGATGTTTTTATATTTTCTCGCACTCTTCTTCTTATAGATATGACTCAGTTGGTTTATTTGGAAAAAGGAGGGAGTCTTTTCTTCTTTCACAGAGGTTTTGGTACTCTTTCTCACTTCTTATATTCGGAAAAGCAGGGGGGGGGGGGGAGAGAATCTTTCTTTTTTCACAGAGGTTTTTCTTGTTGATATGGCTCAGTTGGTATAGTTTGTTCAGAAAAGGAAAAAAGGGGGGGAAGTCTTTCTTCTTTCACAGAGGTTATAAATAGTCCGTATCTTTCAATTTTGTGTTTTAATTTAAATTCCAAAGATGGGATAGATCCTCCTTGTTGTTTAACCCTCTTGGGTATAGACAATCGATATAGAAGATCCATTTGGATTCTTCAATCAGAAGTTTTCTTTCATGATCACCACCTCTCCAATTCATATGGACCTTTTTTATTCCCATATATTTCAAGGATTTTGTCTCCCCTTGATGTTTGTCAAAGAAATGATTATAGAGGGCGGTTTCTTTGTTCAATTTTTCGATACAGAGAAGATGTTCACGTATTCGATCTTTCAATGGCCTCGACGTCTGTCCGACGTATTGTAATCCACAAGGACATTGGAGCAGATAGATGACATTCCTATCGTGACATCGAATCAGTTCTTCAATTTTGTATTTCTTTGTGCTATGATTAGATTTGAATTCTGTGGTTTTTATGCCGCTTCTACATGATCCAAATGGATCCAAATGGATCTTTAATTATGGGTAATTTCTTTTTTTGCACACTTGGTGCCAGCTTGTTCTTTAAATTATTTGCCCTTTGGTATACGAAAAATGGTTTTTCTGGAAGTTTTTCTTCTATGATGTCATCATCCCTCAATATACTCCAATGTTTCCTAAAGATATCTTCAATCAGTCGGCTATTTTGGCTGTATTCTGTGATGAATGGAATCTTCAACATCTCTTCATCGTTCTTTATCATCTTTTCTTTATATTTTGTTAGACTTTTTCTTTCCACAGATCTTACTTCATCTATTTTCTGGTCCAATAGTTTTTCATTATAACCTCTGTCAATAAACTTAGCTTTAATAATCTGTGCTTGTTCTTCCCATTTTGAAGGCTCAGAACAATTTTTCCTCATTCTAAGGAGTTGCCCTTTCGGAATATTCCTTTTCCAGTTGGTGTGGTGGCAACTTGTTTGGTGGACATAGTTGTTGCTGTCCACCTTCTTGAAAAATGTAGATGTTTCAATCTTCCCTCCCTTAACCTCTATATTTAGATCAAGATAGGTCAATGATGTTTCACTCATTTCATACGTAAAGTGTAGATTGGCTTCATTTTTATTCATAACACTAATAGTGTGTTCTAGGTCTTCTTGTGACCCTTTCCAAATTAATATGATGTCATCAATGTACCGACGATAGAGAACCAGGTCCGCGCCTGCTGGGCATGATTCCCAAAATATCTCTTCCCATTTTGCCATGTATAGGTTGGCATAGCTAGGCGCGAACCTGGTCCCCATCGCCGTACCGCAAACTTGTCTATAAAATTTTCTGTTGTTGCAGAAATAGTTGTTGTGTAGTATATAGTGGATACTGTCCAAAATAAAATCACATTGATTAGTGGGAATTTCCACATCTTTTTCCAAATAGAACCTTACCGCTTTCAACCCTTCATTATGGGGTATACTAGTGTAAAGCGCGGTTACGTCGCATGTCACCAAGATAAAGTTATTCTCCCACGTAAGATTTTCAAGGAGATTGATTATTTGGGTTGAGTCCTTTAGATAAGAGGGACGTTCTTTGACATATCGCTGTAGATGTCTGTCCACATATTCGGACAGATTGCTACTGAGGGAACCTATCCCTGATATTATAGGTCTTCCTGGTGGTTTGTTGAGGCTCTTATGTATCTTTGGAAGATGGTATATAATTGGTGTTCTTGGAAATCTTACATCCATATAGTTGTATTCTTTGTCATTTAGAATACCATCTTCCTTGGCCGCCTTAAGTAGGTCCATTAGTTTTTTCTTATATTCATTTGTTGGATCTTCTCTTAATTCTTGGTACGTATTTTTGTCACTCAAGATCCTTTCAGTCTCCTCGTTGTAATCTGACCTATTCATCACCACAATTCCTCCACCCTTATCCGCTGGTTTGATCGTGAGGTTGTGGTTCTTTTCTAGCTCCTTAATGGTTCCGAATTGTTTAGTGGTTAGGTTCTTATTCTTCAAACTTAACTTTTTCAGATTGATGTCCCGTATCTCTCTACACACTATTGTCTCGAACGTCTCCAATGCATTCCCTTTGTGTGACAAGGGATAAAACGTTGATTTTGGCTTAAGTTCTGTGTGTTTGTAGCCGTCTTCTTGTATTCTATATTCAAAGTTCTTTGATCCATACCCTGTTCTTTCCAAGGGAGATTTTAGAAAGAACCTTTTAAGAGTAAGTTTCCTTATAAACTCCTTTGTACTCACAAAGGAGTGGAATTTGTCCAGGCTCTTAGATGGTGCAAATGATAAACCAAGTCCCAACACCGATCTTTCATCTTTATTCAACTCGTGAGAACTCAAGTTGAATATCCCATTTGTAGTACCACTCTCTTCTTGTTCCTTAGGGGTTCCCTCTTTTTTCTTTTTTCTTTTTGCCCCTCCTCTCTTCCCTCTATGGTTCTTGTTTTTGTCCTTGCTACTGGCTGGTTTTCTACCCACTCTTTGTGGTGATGATGATCCAGTCCTAAAAAAGGAGGGGAATTGGAGGAGGATGAATGGGGCATTTGTGTATTTTGCGAAGTTAGAGGCTTGGATGCATTAGCTCCTGCATCTTTACTCTTAATGGATCTCTCTTCGTTGTTTTCTCCTTTCTTCAATTCTTTTGTTCTTTCCATGTTTTGGTTATTTATTGGTTTCTGTTGTTTCCTCCCTTCCCTTGTTGTCTCAAACCTTCCTTCACTCCTTCTGTCGTTTGTCCTTTTTTCTTCATAACCTCTTCTTTCATATGGTCTTCCTTCTCCATTGTTTCTTTTATAGTAGGGGGGTCTTATATCCCAATCATGGCGTCCCTCTGAGTGTTTTTGATCTCTCCAATTTCTTTCTGGATAATCTGATGTGTTCCAATATCTTTGTTCATACCTTTCTCTGTGTTGATATCCATATTGTCTTTTTCTTTCTCCATATAGACCAGGTGATTGTTCTCTTCTTCCTCTTCTTGGTTCATTATCTTCATCCCACCTTCTTTGGTAGTTGTATGATCCCTCATAGTGATTTCTGTGGGGTCTGTCCTGGTCATACGCTCTCCCATGTTCAAAGTATCCCCTCTCATAGTTATTTCTTCTTGTTCTCTTTTGAACGGGTGATCCCCCATTATAATAATTATATCTATTGGGATTATATCTGAAATTTTTCATTCTTGAATCATACTGGTGATTATCAAATCTTCCCTAGGGTTCCCTACTCTCAGATGTTGTTCTGTCTTTGCTTCTTCCATATAATTCCCTTGTCTTTTGTTATCTAAATTTTTGTTTTTTCTTTGTGTCTCAATGTTTCTTTCATTCACATTCTCCTTCCCACTTTTCTTATATGTTACCTTTGTCCATGCATCATATTTATCTGACCCATTTTCTATATGTCTTTCTTCCTCTTTTACCTCTATATCTTCCCCAACTGCCAAATCATTCTGTTCTTCATCCTCTCTTTTCTTTTCTATCTCCCTCATTAGTTTTTTAGTTTTCTTTCTTATAATGTCCTCCTTGATCTTACTCACTTTTTTGACAAGAATATCTTTCTTGTCTGCAATCTCCTCACATTCTGGCCCTGAGTTTTCTAAGTTCACAATTATAACCTCGTTATCTTTAATTCCAAGGTCCAGGTCGATTATTAAAATCTCCCTGTATTCTATAATTAGTTGCATTAATTTTTTGGAGGTTTCTATTAGCACATTTCTCCATTTTTCAGCTATACTGTCCGACAGTGGAAATGCACACTCTTTGTGTACCAATAAGCCTTTCGGAATGACCTCTAGTTCTAGGCATTTTTTGAGAAACGAAATCTCCCCTTTATATTTGACCTCTGAAACTAGGAGTTTTTCCAACTCTTTAAATAATAGTTGTATATCAATAGTGTCTGTTCCTTCTTCTAACAGACTAACTTCATGTGCATTTGGAGCAATTTCAATATTAATAGGTTGTCTGAGATTATGGATGAGGTTCATGTTACTGACTTTGTACACCGGCAGCTTGGCGAAAAACTAGGACAACAGTATTATATAACAAAATTATTATCACCTAGCGCCTAATGTTAACATTAGGCGCTAGGTGATAATAATTTTGTTATATAGACCAGGTGTTCCCTTTGTTCCCCCTCCTGTTTTTAAGAAAATGTTCCCCATATCTGACACCATGCGGGACTTGTGGCAGACGGTCCCTAAGGTGGAGGGGGCTGTTTCTTCACTTGCTAAACGCACAACCATACCAATTGAAGACAGTTGTGCTTTCAAAGACCCTATGGATAAGAAGTTAGAGGGTTTACTTAAGAAAATTTTTGTTCAACAAGGTTTTCTTCTCCAGCCTATTGCCTGCATTATTCCTGTAACTACGGCAGCCGCTTTCTGGTTTGAGGCGCTGGAAGACTCGCTCCAGACGGAGACCTCATATGAGGAAATTATGGATAGAATTAAGGCTCTTAAGCTAGCTAATTCTTTAATCACTGACGCCGCTTTCCAAATAGCTAAGTTAGCGGCAAAAAATTCAGGTTTCGCCATTTTGGCGCGCAGGGCGCTATGGCTAAAGTCCTGGTCGGCCGATGTGTCATCTAAATCCAAGCTTTTGAACATCCCTTTCAAAGGAAAGACCCTCTTCGGGCCTGAATTGAAAGAGATTATTTCAGAAATTACCGGGGGAAAAGGCCATGCTCTCCCTCAGGACAAGTCCTTTAAGACAAAGAACAAAGCTAATTTTTGTTCCTTTCGTAATTTCAGGAACGGCCCCGCTTCATCCTCTCCGGCTGCAAAGCAAGAGGGTAACGCTTCACAGCCCAAGGCAACTTGGAAACCTTACCAGGGCTGGAATAAGGGGAAACAGGCCAAAAAGCCTGCAGCTGCCACCAAGACAGCATGAAGGGGTAGCCCCCGATCCAGGACCGGATCTAGTAGGGGGCAGACTCTCTCTCTTCGCTCAGGCCTGGGCAAGATATGTACACGATCCTTGGGCATTAGATATTGTATCCCAGGGATATCTTCTAGAATTCAAGGGCTCTCCTCCAAGGGGGAGGTTCCATATTTATCGTCTGGCTACAGATCAGACAAAGAAAGAGGCGTTTTTACGCTGTGTAGAAGATCTACATACAATGGGAGTGATCCACCCAGTTCCAATCGTGGAACAAGGGCTGGGTTTTTACTCAAATCTGTTTGTCCTGGATCTAAAAATTCTAAACAGATTCCTCAGAGTCCCTTCATTCAAAATGGAGACCATTCGGACAATCTTACCAATGATCCAGGAAGGTCAATATATGACTACCGTGGATCTAAAGAATGCATACCTACACATTCCTATCCACAAAGATCATCACCAGTTTCTCAGGTTCGCCTTTCTGGACAAGCATTACCAGTTTGTGGCTCTTCCTTTTGGCTTAGCCACTGCTCCCAGAATTTTCACAAAGGTGCTAGGGTCCCTTCTGGTGGTTCTAAGACCGCGGGGCATAGCAGTGGCGCCTTACCTAGATGACATTTTAATTCAGGCGCCGTCTTTCCAAAGAGCCAAGTCTCACACAGAGATTGTACTGGCCTCTCTGAGGTCTCACGGGTGGAAGGTGAACATCAAAAAGAGTTCTCTTTCCCCTCTCACAAGGGTTCCCTTCCTAGGGACTCTAATAGACTCAGTAGAAATGAAAATATTTCTGACGGAGGTCAGAAAATTAAAACTCTTAACTACTTGCCGAGTTCTTCATTCCATTCCCCGGCCATCTGTGGCTCAGTGCATGGAGACAATCGGATTAATGGTAGCGGCAATGGACATAGACCCTTTTGCTCGGATACACCTCAGACCACTGCAACTATGCATGCTCAAACAGTGGAATGGGGATTATGCAGATTTGTCTCCTCAAATTCAGTTGGACCAGGAGACCAGAGATTCTCTTATCTGGTGGTTGTCTCAGGACCACCTGTCTCAGGGAATATAGGCCAGAGTGGGTCATTGTAACGACCAACGCCAGTCTGTTAGGCTGGGGTGCGGTCTGGGATTCCCTGAAAGCTCAGGGCTTATGGTCTCGGGAAGAAACGCTTCTTCCGATAAGCATTCTGGAACTGAGGGCAATATTCAATGCTCTTCAGGCATGGCCTCAACTAGCTGCGGCCAAATTCATCAGATTTCAGTCGGACAACATCACGACTGTAGCTTACGTCAATCATCAGGGGGGAACAAAGAGTTCCCAAGCGATGACGGAAGTAACCAAAATAATCAGGTGGGCGGAGGATCACTCCTGCCATCTCTCAGCAATTCACATCCCAGGAGTAGACAACTGGGAGGCGGATTTTCTAAGTCGTCAGACTTTTCACCCGGGGGAGTGGGAACTCCACCCGGAGGTATTTGCCCAGCTGACTCAGCTATGGGGCATTCCGGAATTGGATCTGATGGCGTCCCGTCAGAATGCCAAACTTCCTCTCTACGGGTCCAGGTCCCGGGACCCCAAGGCGGTATTGATAGATGCTCTAGCAGCGCCTTGGTCCTTCAACCTGGC
The DNA here is from genome assembly GCF_027579735.1 of Bombina bombina. Lineage (NCBI taxonomy): Eukaryota > Metazoa > Chordata > Amphibia > Anura > Bombinatoridae > Bombina > Bombina bombina. Next base: position 346,977,259 of record NC_069499.1, read on the forward strand.
TTATGTATTTCCACCGTTTCCTCTCCTCCCGCGTCTGGTCAACAGAATCAAGCAGGAGAATGCTTCAGTGATTCTAATAGCGCCTGCGTGGCCACGCAGGACTTGGTATGCAGACCTAGTGGACATGTCATCTGTCCCACCATGGACACTGCCAATGAGGCAGGATTTTCTAATACAGGGTCCGTTCAAGCATCCAAACCTAGTTTCTCTACGTCTGACTGCTTGGAGATTGAATGCTTAGTTCTATCAAAGCATTGGTTCTCTGAGTCAGTTATAGATACTCTGATTCAGGCTAGAAAGCCTGTTACCAGGAAAATCTACCACAAGATATGGCGGAAATATATTTGTTGGTGCGAATCCAAGGGTTACTCATGGAGTAAGATTAGGATTCCCAGGATATTGTCCTTTCTCCAAGAAAGATTGGAGAAAGGATTGTCAGCTAGTTCCTTAAAAGGACAGATATCTGCTTTGTCTATCCTGTTACACAAGCGTCTGGCAGAGGTACCAGACGTTCAAGCGTTTGCTCAGGCTTTAGTCCGAATCAAGCCTGTCTATAAACCTGTGGCTCCGCCATGGAGTTTGAATCTAGCTCTTTCATTTCTTCAAGTGGTTCCGTTTGAACCTTTACATTCCATAGACATTAAGCTATCTCTTCTGCTCGAAGAGTTTCAGAATTATCTGCCTTACAGTGTGATTCACCTTACCTGGTGTTCCACGCAGATAAGGTAGTTTTGCGTACCAAGCCTGGTTTTCTTACTAAAGTTGTTTCTAACGAGAATATTAACCAGGAAATAGTTGTTCCATCTTCGAAGAAGGAACGTCTTTTACACAATCTTGATGTAGTTTGTGCTTTAAAGTTCTATTTACAGCAACTAAGGATTTCAGACAAACATCTTCCTTGTTTGTTATCTATTCTGGTAAGAGGAGAGGTCAGAAAGCGACTGCTACCTCTCTTTCCTTTTGGCTGAAAAGCATCATCCGTTTGGCCTATGAGACTGCTGGCCAGCAGCCTCCTGAAAGAATTACTGCTCATTCTACCAGAGCAGTGGCTTCCACATGGGCTTTCAAAAATGAGGCTTCTGTTGAACAGATTTGTAAGGCAGCGACTTGGTCTTCACTGCATACTTTTGCCAAATTTTACAAATTTGATACTTTTGCTTCTTCGGAGGCTATTTTTGAAAGAAAGGTTTTGCAAGCAGTGGTGCCTTCCGTTTAAGGTACCTGTCTTGTTCCTTCCCTTCATCCGTGTCCTAAAGATTTGGTATTGGTATCCCACAAGTAAAGGATGAATCCGTGGACTGGATACACCTTGCAAGAGAACAGAATGCTTACCTGATAAATTACTTTCTCTTGCGGTGTATCCAGTCCACGGCCCGCCCTGGCATTTAAGTCAAGTTAAAATGTTTTGTTTAAACTACAGTCACCACTGCACCCTATGGTTTCTCCTTTTTCTTCCTAACCTTTGGTCGAATGACTGGGGGGTGGAGCTAGAGGGGGAGCTATATGGACAGCTCTGCTGTGTGCTCTTTTTGCCACTTTCTGTAGGGAATGAGAATATCCCACAAGTAAAGGATGAATCCGTGGACTGGATACACCGCAAGAGAAAGTAATTTATCAGGTAAGCATAAATTCTGTTTTTAAATCATGCAGTACCTAAGTTCTCCAACAAGGGAATGAATTCTATAATTGACCACTTAGAGGCCTTTGAAAATGTTTTATCTATAATGAATGTTACGAGTGAGCAGTTAAAAATTGAATTTCTGCCCTGGGTATTTGAAGGTAAATATCGCAAATTCTTTGATTCACTTAAGGATATGAATATTCATTCCTGGAATGAGACAAAACGACTTCGGTCAACATCGCACTACAACTGTAGCGAAAATAGCTGTGTATGATTTAAAATGTAGTGCAAATCAAAGCACTATATAATTCTTTTCTGTACTGAAAAGTGTGTACAGTATGGACTGAAGATAATCCCATATTTGAATGCTCAGAATTTGTGAATTTATTTTTTGAATCACTGTCCGCGCCCATCAAACTTAATTTAGCTAGAGATTTTGATGAGAACTGCTCATTGGAATGGCTGATCAAAGAGAGTACAAAGTTATACTCTATTCAGCAGTCTGGTGAACAGGGGGTTAAAAGGGAATCAAAACCCAGTCCAAAAATTGTGGCAGAAACTAGGCTGTCACCTAGCCCCCTCAATTTGGAGTCTAAAAAGAAAACCTATGCGGAGGTGGCCCTAGAAAACAGGCCATCCCCACAAAATTTTAACTCTGCCCCTCCCCCAACAGGGGCTGACGTGCAGAGTGACTATACCCAAAATTGGGGGCATACCCAGGTGAATAATTACTCCCAAAGAGAAGAATACCCACAAGATAATAGGTATCCCCACAAAGGTAGATACAATAAGTGGCGAAAATACTCTCAGGGTAACCAGACACCCCAAGTAAATAGTGCTCCCCAAAATACTAACGCGAGACAAGCTGAACCCCAGGGGCAACCACGGCAGGATAGAAACAGCGGCCCTGATTCGGAGGGGACACAATGGTCCAGGAATCACTACCATGGGGCATCAAGAGATAGGCCCGGGACTAGAGGTAATTTATACGATCAAGTAGCTCAGCTTAGTGCCCAGCTAATTCGGTTGAGCGAACAATTCGCTAATATGAGTCAAGCATTTATGGCTCAGCAACCTAACAATCCTTTTTTAGGGGTACAGCCGGTGGCCATCAGTGGGCCACAGGCACAGTCATAAATACTGAAGTATCACCTGAAAAAGGGGGAGGGATATACCAAATGTAATGATAAATGTCAATAATGGTACTAATCATGTTCTCTCCCCACAGACCAGAAACGGACAATTTAGCTGTGATGACGAGCAACCTTGGCCTGAAAGCATTAACAAATCTCTTCCTTTGCAGCATTCTCTTAACCTTATTTCCACAGATGTAGTACACAAGAACGAAATCAGTCCTATTATAGAGGACATGAATGGTAAGAATGAAGTTTCTTCTGCACCAGGTAACACGGCAGATTCAGGTAACACGTGGCAAAGCCCACAACTGTGTAACCATGCCAGTTTTATGTGTGAAATGGTAGGAACTGCAGGGAGATATTATGTATTAGCTGAGCTGCAGGATTCAGTTTCCACCCTTATCTTGGGATTAATTGATACTGGGTCTCAGGCAACTATTTTATCCCACAAGTACTACACACAGCTAAATGAGCTAACACCCCACAAACCTAAAGTTAAAGAATTTGATGGTTCACTAATAGGTGCTGGGGTGACTCTCTAAAAGTCTACGGTACGGCATTGTCAAAATTTAAACTGGGGAACAGGGTCATAAGGCACCCTATCATTATAGTGGATCTGCCAACTGATTGTTTAATTATTGGTAGTGATCTCCTGAAGCGATTAAGCACCATAATTGATTGCATAAATAATGTAATTTGGTCACAAGCAAAAAGGCCTATTAATAATGAGAAATCTGGTATATCTCACACCCGACATAACTGTCACGTGGTGGAAGAGAAGCCAGATGCTGTGTAGATTCATTTCAGGAATGACTCTATACCTGAAGAAACTATCCTGCAGATAGATGATCAGACTCCTTTAAGTGGCTCTTGAAAGATAGCGAATATTTCCTTAGACGGCGATGTATTAACCATATCTCTCCGCAAGGGGGATCATAAAATCCCTAAGGGGGGAGGCCACACTCAATACCTCACAGGAATTGAGAAAGTTAAGGATGATCTATTTATCCCTATGCAAGTGCATGACCTTGGTAAAACAAAGTATGCTAAATTTAACTTAAAACAGGAAGCTAGCTATATAAGCGAAGGCTTATTAGCGCAGATAGCTGAACCTAAAGTGATTAAATATATTTCTCCCCAAGACCACTGTGTCCACGGCCTGGATGACAGGTTTGAAAGCTATAACATCACAGCTAAGTGCTTATTATCTATATCTATTGGTAATAAATCAGCAAAACACCTGTTTTTAGTTTTACATACTCCCCATAATCAAATACACATTGGCAATGATCTCTTACATAGATATGCCATACAAATAGATTTGATTAATTCTTGCCTCTGGAGCAGGTTAAAGGGGGACCCTGAAGTATTTCAGGATGAAAACGCAGCCATGAAATCAAACCAGCAATTGCCATATGCTGTGAATATGCAGGTGTCTATCAATGTTATAATCCCTTCTGGGGCTGATAGATTCCTTTTACCCCTACAGGTAAAGAGAGGTCAGAAATTAAAAACTTCTGAAACACTAATTTGCCTCTCCCATAGAATACAAAATCTGGGTATAACAATGAGCCATACTCCTATGGTAAATATTGTAACTCTTCCAATACATGTTATTGTGCATAACATGACCCCACAGGATATAACCTTATCCAAGGGAACTACCATAGGATATGCGCTGGAATCCAGTTATTACACTTTTGGATTCTAGAATAATGTAATTGGGCTAATACCTGAGGAATACTTAACTGAAGAACAATTAATAGAACAATCCTTTGCATCTATGCCAGAGGGACTATTTACAATTCAGTCTATTTATCTATTCAGCTCAGAGGAAGGCATCTGTAAAATTGAAGAAGCCTCCCTGGTGTTTGATCAACTGATTAAACAACAAGAATACAACAATACCCAGAGTAATGGGGGCAATATAAATTATAATGAAGGGGACCTCACCTCTAGATTGGAAGAAGCCTATGAAATAGGACAGCCTGAAATTTTTCAAGGATTTCAGCAAATAGTCGAAGAGCAAATATCTTTAGCTAATGGCTGTTCCATTGATGAGGAACGCCGACAGCTACGAGAACTCCTGATGGAGTACAAGGATATTTTTGCTAGGGATTCTTATGACTGTGGGACCACAGACTTGCACATTGCAAGGATCCAAACAGATCCCAATGCACCACCTGTCTTTGTTAAACAATACAGACTTCCTTTAGCCTCATATGATTCTCTTGCAGAAATCATAAGGAACCTGGAAGAAATGGATATTATCAGACAGGTGCACAGCTCTTATAACAATCCTATTCTATGTGTTCTTAAGCCCAATGGACAATGACATTTGTGTGCTGACTTAAGACAGCTAAACAAACGAGTGTACATGTCTGGCTGGCCTGTGCCATTTATTGACCAGTGCCTGGCACAGATGCAGGGATCCAAAATATTCACTGCCATTGATTGTGCACAGGGATATTGGACCATAAAGGTACATGAGGCAAAACAACAGAGTGAGCCTAACCTGGTACAATGGAGTCAGGATTCTCCTAGTGAGGACCTGGTCAAAAAGAAGACCCCATTGTAGGCATCTTCTATAAACACATCGAAGATCCTGAAAGCAACCCCATCTCAAAAGATGATTGTATTGGCAAGGAAGATTTTAGAGTCTTAATGAAATCCAGACCACAATTCAAGTTACAAGATGGTTTGTTAATTAGAACCTTCAAAACTGGCATCCAGCAATGGGTAGTACCTACCAAGTTCAGAGGTCTAATGCTTCAACATGCCCATGATGCTCCCACATCTGGCCATCGTGGCGCCAAATTAACATATGAAATATTGCGTGATTACGCCTTCTGGCCACACATGTTGAAAGATGTTCAAACTTACTGTCAAGGTTGTTTAATCTGTCCACAGTTCCAACCCACTGCACCAACGCATAGAGCGCCATTGCAGAAAAGGGGGATGGTAATGCCATGGTCAGATATACAAATTGATTTTATTGGTCCAGTAACAAGGTCATCAAGAGGTAACAAATACACGTTGACAGTGACATGCCTATTCACTAAATGGGTAGAGTGCATCAGTGCACCTACCAATAGTGCTGAAACATGCGCAGCTTTGCTCATCAACCACTTGTTTTCCAGATTTGGTTTACCCCAAAGAATCGAATCAGATCGGGAAACCCACTTCACTAGCGAAGTGATGACCAAAATGTGGAAAATACTAGGGGTCAAAAGAAAGCTCCATATTGTATATTCTCTCAAGTGGTGGTGTAGAGCGTTACAACCAATACATTGTGAAAATCCTCAAAAAGTTTGTGAGTGAAACGGGTAAAGACTGGGATGTAAAAATACCTCTAGTCCTAATGGCATTAAGAGCAACTCCAAGTAGTGCTACCAAGATGTTACCATTTGAACTGATGACTGGTAGAAGAATGGTTCTACCTCAGCATTTACTGTACCATACATCAGACCAGAACTTGATAAATGCTGCCAGTACACATCAATATGGGGAGAACCTAAGAAAGCACCTACAATATGCCTTTGCATTTGCTCAAAGGAACTTAGAAAAGTCTGCAACTGCCACTGAAACCTATTATTATCTCGAAACATCCAAAAAGGAATATGAAATAAATTATAAAGTTTATCTTTATAACTTTGGAAGAGATCAGGGTAAGGAGAAGAAATTTCTTCCATCATGGAAGGGTCCTTTTGTCGTCACTGACAAAATATCTCCAGTTGTCTATAAAATAAGGATCCCCAAAATGATAGTTTCATAGATAAATGGGTCCATATTAATCAGTTGCGAGCATGCCATCCAGGGTCCCAACTACAAGTCATAGAGGGAGAATGAAGTCATATCCCCAAATGTACTAAAGACATATTGTAGTTTAAAGATGCCTAACTAATGAGCACAAGAGCCCAAAAAAACAATGGACTCTCTGTATAGGAGACTGTCTATGATGCCATTTATTGACCAGTGCCTGGCACAGATGCAGGGATCCAAAATATTCACTGCCATTGATTGTGCACAGGGATATTGGACCATAAAGGTACATGAGGCAAAACAACAGAGTGAGCCTAACCTGGTACAATGGAGTCAGGATTCTCCTAGTGAGGACCTGGTCAAAAAGAAGACCCCATTGTAGGCATCTTCTATAAACACATCGAAGATCCTGAAAGCAACCCCATCTCAAAAGATGATTGTATTGGCAAGGAAGATTTTAGAGTCTTAATGAAATCCAGACCACAATTCAAGTTACAAGATGGTTTGTTAATTAGAACCTTCAAAACTGGCATCCAGCAATGGGTAGTACCTACCAAGTTCAGAGGTCTAATGCTTCAACATGCCCATGATGCTCCCACATCTGGCCATCGTGGCGCCAAATTAACATATGAAATATTGCGTGATTACGCCTTCTGGCCACACATGTTGAAAGATGTTCAAACTTACTGTCAAGGTTGTTTAATCTGTCCACAGTTCCAACCCACTGCACCAACGCATAGAGCGCCATTGCAGAAAAGGGGGATGGTAATGCCATGGTCAGATATACAAATTGATTTTATTGGTCCAGTAACAAGGTCATCAAGAGGTAACAAATACACGTTGACAGTGACATGCCTATTCACTAAATGGGTAGAGTGCATCAGTGCACCTACCAATAGTGCTGAAACATGCGCAGCTTTGCTCATCAACCACTTGCTTTCCAGATTTGGTTTACCCCAAAGAATCGAATCAGATCGGGAAACCCACTTCACTAGCGAAGTGATGACCAAAATGTGGAAAATACTAGGGGTCAAAAGAAAGCTCCATATTGCATATTGTCTCAAGTGGTGGTGTAGAGCGTTACAACCAATCCATTGTGAAAATCCTCAAAAAGTTTGTGAGTGAAACTGGTAAAGACTGGGATGTAAAAATACCTCTAGTCCTAATGGCATTAAGAGCAACTCCAAGTAGTGCTACCAAGATGTTACCATTTTAACTGATGACTGGTAGAAGAATGGTTCTACCTCAGCATTTACTGTACCATACATCAGACCAAAACTTGATAAATGCTGCCAATACACATCAATATGGGGAGAACCTAAGAAAGCACCTACAATATGCCTTTGCATTTGCTCAAAGGAACTTAGAAAAGTCTGCAAATGCCACTGAAACCTATTATTATCTCGAAACATCCAAAAAGGAATATGAAATAAATTATAAAGTTTATCTTTATAACTTTGGAAGAGATCAGGGTAAGGAGAAGAAATTTCTTCCATCATCGAAGGGTCCTTTTGTCGTCACTGACAAAATATCTCCAGTTGTCTATATAATAAGGATCCCCAAAATGATAGTTTCATAGATAAATGGGTCCATATTAATCAGTTGCGAGCATGCCATCCAGGGTCCCAACTACAAGTCATAGAGGGAGAATGAAGTCATATCCCCAAATGCACTAAAGACATATTGTAGTTTAAAGATGCCTAACTAATGAGCACAAGAGCCTAAAAAAACAATGGACTCTCTGCATAGGAGACTGTCAATTCAAATGCATGTGTCCTACATCTATTTAAAATTGGAAGGGGGAATTATGTCAGAAGATCTGTGAATGGTATTAAATAATATATATATATATATATATATATATATATATATATATATACATATTATTATGTAATATATATAGATGGTTGTATACGCCAAATAATTCTTTTTTTTTAAAAAACTACAAAAGGTCACTGTGTGGGCAAACCTCCCTTCTCTCATTCATCAAAGAAATTACTTGCATAGTTATTTCAGAAAGAACAAAGGCTTAGACTGTTGTATAGAATGACACATTGTTTCAAAAAGATAGCCATCTGTATATTCCAGATCTTAGATCAGACAGTCATTTCAAAGAAAGGCAAATTACTTCAAAAGAGATTGCCATCTGTATTTTGTATATTGTAAATCTTGGATCAAACATGAAGATTCCCTTTCTTGATTAACAGAACAACAAGATTATCAGATAGATGACCCCATACAGTGATTTACAGACACAATGTCTGAGATATGGCTGGATTTCTTTTTAGACTTAATGAGATTTGTTAGCTAAAGAAATTACTAAAATGTCACCTATGTTTAAATGATCCCCCGTTGAGCTCCATACGCATCTGGCCCAGCCATGTGTCTCTTGAAAACATAGAAGCCATGATTTAAGATTTCAAAATACCTTAACCTGTGTACTTTTGACAGCAGAGTATTTCATATATACATTAGACTGTATTACATGTCTATAATGCAATTCAGATTGAAATAAATTAAATGAATAACTGCATTAGTATATATAAAATGTTTAAGTTATTCCAAAATAAATAAAATTTCTCTATGTTCCAGGAAGTTAATGGAAAATGACAGGAAGAACTTATGTGGAGATGAGATCTCTAAATAAGTATCTGCATAATAAATGTTTGTGTTAGACTAATTTCAAAATAATATCTGTCTCATTATTTTCAGACAAAATATCCTATGTATATTAGTCATAAACACAGATATATGTGGATATTGTCTATTTTATCATAGAAATTGATTAAATGTTGGTTTGGTAACAGGTTGTAGGTTTTCTGTTATGCTAGATGAGATATGGATGCTGACAGGAGAGATTTGTTAATGCAAGGAGTTATGGTGGTTTAAATGGTCATTTTATAAGGATGTATTAAATTCTTAGCAATGTTTGATGGTGGGTCTACATTGCTGGTTGTCTGCTGCCCCCTAGGGGATTGGAATGGTATGACAGCCAAATTAATTTTTGATTAGGACACATACAGAGCCAGTGAGGGGTGCGTCCCCCAAAATGAACCAATAAGAAGGGACAAGCATCCGTGGGCGTAACCAAAAAAGATTACCAATGATTATGTACAGAAAAGCTAAATGCAAGAGAGGACAATTTTTGTGTGACCTGCTTACACTGGTGATTGATAACTGGCGGCCATTCTTGGGAACACAATCATTTAAGCAAGGAGCTGAGACTAACCTTGATCTATGCAATAACTTTTCTTCAAATAAGGTGATCTGAAAATATTTAAAAAAGATTGAACTACAAATTGTCTCAAACTGGTGATGTATGATTGTTCTAATTTTTTATATTTAAATCAAAAGTTTTTGGTAATCATAACAATTGCAGTTCAGCAATTTTAAAAAAGGTACTTTATATTTTAGACTCATATTCACAGTCCTGGGTAGTTTAAAACTAGTCTTTTGTTTGCCAAATAATTTATAGTTGCAGCCACATATATATATATATATATATATATATATATATATATATATATATTTTAGAATTGTCTTAATTGTAGATAACTAAGAATTTATTTCAGCTTAGATAAATTGGCATAGGAATTGGTTGTTCGCACAAATAATATACACAATTTCTGATGTTTTAAATTGGAATTATATAAGATAAATTGTGGCTATATAGCGGATTGTACTGCTTGAATGTTAGTGGCTCCGATTCTGGTATCTCATTGTGGTATTTTAAATGCAACTAGTGCAACTAGTTTAAACGTGTATAGTATTGATTCATATATGGCTTTCTACAAATATATTTCAATGTGTCTATAAATTTTAACTAATATAAAGAATTTAGGAATTTACACTAATTTTATGGTTTTGTATATGCATTTTATTGAGGGTGTATTTTAAAGGATAATTATTAAATATATTTTGTATTATAACCCGGCCATATACTGACAAGGTTTAAGGGTTAATAACTTTATTTAGTTGTGGCGATGTTGGGGAGCGGCGGAATAGGGGTTAATAACTTTAATATAGTTGCAGTGATGTTGGCATGTGGTGGAATAGGGGTTAATAACTTTAATATAGTGGCGGCAATATCAGGAGCGGCAGATTAGGGCATAATAATTTTATTTAGGTGGTGGCGATATAGGGAGCAGCAGATTAGGGGTTAATAACTGTAGGCAGGCGTTGGTGATATTGGGGGCATCAGATTAGGGGTGTTTAGACATGGGGTTTATGTTAGGGTGTTAGCTTTAAACTGTGTTTTCTTTTTCCCCATAGACATCAATGGGGCTGACTTTTTTTTGCCGGCTCTCCCCATTAATATCTATGGGGAAAGCGTGCACGAGCAAATCAAAACACTGATTGTTTTTGGTGCGGAATGGAGCTCAAAATCTCCATATCGCCGTGCAAGCCAGATTTTTTTTAAAGCTATAGGAGGTTAAATAACGCAACTTTTGTTGCGTTCTTTACTTTCCCTATAGCACTCAAAACTCGTAATCTAGGTGATAGTGCACAGCCAGCTTAGCTATAGTTCCTCACACCCTCCTTTCTCTTCTCTCCTTCCTTTCCATGGCGGGCTGAGACCTACGTTTCTGACAGCAACTCCAGACTCCTCCTCTGTCACAGAGTCTCACTCACTTAGGGTTCAATAGTCGTATTTCTGCTGAGGGGAGCTAAATAACCCCAGAGCAAGCCACACAGAAATGTAAGCACCATGTTTTCCACACAATACAGGGTGATCACACAGCAGGACTGCTGACAGACTTGCATTTAGTGTATTATAGAAAGTGTTACTGCCAATTACTAGAGGATCTCACTATCCCTCTAACAGACTGTGCTCCAGCTCCTCCCACCAGCAGTGTTTACTGAAACGTTTCTGTTCTATGTCCAGAGGGAACTTAATTCCACCTGCAAAAAGAATTCAGGTACTCCATTCCCATGTGTTTCCACTGGACTTGACCCCTGCTGATCAGAGGAAGTGGGGGAAAAAATCTGTATCTATTTGTTAAAAACATAGATACCACTCATGCTGAAGGTGACTGTATTTTTTCTCAAACAAATAAAGGAATTAATTTCCTGTGTGTTTCAGGTGACACAGACTATACTGCTCAGTAACAACACTGTTAAAGTAACACGTTGCAGCTATCCTATGAAAGAGACAATAAATAACACTCAGCTAGATTACGAGTTTGGTGTTATGAGTGAAAAAGCATCGTAATGGCCCATAACGATGCTTTTTCCCTACCGCTGCTATTACAAGTCTTGTCAGAATAGCTGTACCGCACACTTCGCAACGTCAGTATCGCACTTTTAAAAAAGTCCTTTTTCAAAGGGACTCCCAGAGCGCTGGTATTACAAGTTTTGTTGTGAGGCCAAAAATTGAGCGTTACAGGCTAAAATGACAAGATCTGTACCACCATCTAAAGTCAGTAGTTATAAGTTTTATGCTACAAAGCTGTACCATAAAACTCATAACTAAACTTCTACAAAGTACACTAAACACCCATAAATGGCCCTCCCGCATCGCAAATACTAAATTAAAATTATTAACCCATAATCTGCCGCTCCGGACATCGCCACCATTTTAAAAAGGTATTAACCCCTATTCCGCCGCTCCACGACATTGTTGCCACTGTAATAAAATTATTAACCCCTAAACCGCCACTTTCCTGCATCAAAAACACTATGTAAATATAATTAACCCCTAATCTGCCACCCGCCCACTCCGCCGCAATAATAAACCTATTAACCCCTAAACCTAACCCTAACACCCCCCTAACTTAAATATAATTAAAATAAATCTAAATAAAACCTACTATTAATAACTAAATAATTACTATTTAAAACTAAATACTTACCTGTAAAATAAACCCTAAGCTAGCTACAATATAACTAATAGTTACATTGTATCTATCTTAGGTTTTATTTTTATTTCACAGGTAAGTTTGTATTTATTTTAACTAGGTAGACTAGTTAGTAAATAGTTATTAACTATTTACTAGCTACCTAGTTAAAATAAATACAAAGTTACCTGTAAAATAAAACCTAACCTGCCTTACACTAAAACCTAACATTACAATAAAATTAAATAAATTAAATTAACAAAATACAATTATCTAAAGTACAAAAAATAATAAACACTAACGCCTACATTACGAGTTTTGCGGTAAGGTGAAAAAGCACCGTTAACAGGTCCTAACGTTGCTTTTTTACACCCGCTGCTATTACGAGTCTTGCAGGTATAGATGTACCGCACACATTTTTGGCCTTACCGCAAACCTACTTACGTAAAGTTCGTAAAGCCTTTTTTCTATGGGACTTCCATAGGGCCGGGATTACGAGTTTGTCCTGGGAGGCCGAAAAGTGAGCGGTACAGCCTTTACCGACAAGATTCCTAACGCATTTTAAAGTCAGTAGTTATGAGTTTTACACTACAACACTGTAGCATAAAACTCATAACTAAAGTGCTAAAAAGTACACTAACACCCATAAACTACCTATTAACCCCTAAACCAAGGCCCTCCTGCATCGCAAACACCAAAATAAAATTTTTAACCCCTAATCTGCCACTCCGGACATCGCCACCACTATAATAAACATATTAACCCCTAAACCGCCGGACTCCTGCCTCACAAACACTAGTTTAATATTATTAACCCATAATCTGCTGTCCCTAACATCGCCGCCACCTACATTATACTTATTAATTCCTAATCTTCCGCTCCAGACATCGCCGCCACATACATTATATTTATTAACCCCTAATCTGCTGCCCCAACATCGCCGCCATCTACCTACATTTATTAACCCCTAATCTGCCGTCCCCATACTAAATTTATTAACCCCTAAACCTAAGTCTAACCCTAACACCCGCTAAACTTAAATATAATTTAAATAAATCTAAATACAAATTACTATCATTACCTTAATTATTCCTATTTAAAACTAAATACTTACCTTTAAAATAAACCCTAAGCTAGCTACAATATAACTAATAGTTACATTTTATCTAGCTTATGGATTATTTTTATTTTACAGGCAAGTTTGTATTTATTTTAACTAGGTAGAATAGTTACTAAATAGTTATTAACTATTTAATAACTACTTAGCTAAAATAAATACAAATTTACCTGTAAAATAAAACCTAACATAAGTTACAATAACACCTAACACTACACTACAATTAAATAAATTCCCTACATTAAATACAATTAAATAAATTAAATAAAATTAGCTAAATTACAAAACCCCCCACTAAATTACAGAAAATAAAAAACAAATTACAAGATCTTTAAACTAATTACACCTAATCTAAGAGCCCTATCAAAATAAAAAACCCCACCCAAAATAAAAAAAAACCCTAGCCTAAACTAAACTACCAATAGCCCTTAAAAGGGCCTTTTGTGGGGCACTGCCCCAAAGAAATCAGCTCTTTTACCTATAAATAAAAAATACAAACACTCCCCCCAACAGTAAAACCCACCACCCACACAACCAACCCCCCAAATAAAAGCCTAACTAAAAAAACTAAGCTCCGCATTGCCCTGAAAAAATCCCAACACTAACCCCCGAAGATTCACTTATTGGGAGAAATCTTCATCAAAGTGGCAAGATGTCCTCAAAGAAGCCGGCAGAGTGGTCCTCCAGATGGGCAGAAGTCTTCATCCAGACGGCATCTTCTATCTTCATTCATCCGGCATGGAGCAGATCCATCTTCAAGACATCCGGTGCGGAGCATCCTCTTCCAACGACGTCTTCTTGCAGAATGAATATCTCTTTAAGTGACGTCATCCAAGATGGCGTCTCTTAGATTCTGATTGGCTGATAGAATTCTATTAGCCAATCGGAATTAAGGTAGAAAAAATCCTATTGGCTGATGCAATCAGCCAATAGGATTGAACTTCAATCCTATTGGCTGATCCAATCAGCCAATAGGATTGAGCTTGCATTCTATTGGGTGATTGGAAAAGCCAATAGAATGCCAGCTCAATCCTATTGGCTGATTGCAAGTTGTCGTTGGGAGAGGATGCTCTGCGCCGGATGTCTTGAAGATGGAGATGCTCCGCGCTGGATGGATGAAGATAGAAGATGCCGTCTGGATGAAGACTTCTGTCCGTCTGGAGGACCACTTCTGCCCTTCTGGAGGCCCACTTCTGCCGGCTTCATTGAGGACATCTTGCCGCTTGGATGAAGACTTCTCCCGGTAAGTGAATCTTCAGGGGTTAGTGTTAGGATTTTAAGGGTGTATTGGTTGGGTTTATTTTTTAGGTTAGGGCTTTGGGCTGCAATAGAGCTAAATGCCCTTTTAAGGGCAATGCCCATCCAAATGCAGTTTTCAGGGCAATGGGGAGCTTAGGTTCTTTTAGTTAGACTTTTATTTGGGGGGGTTGGTTGTGTGGCTGGTGAGTTTTACTGTTGGGGGGTGTTTGTATTTTTTTTTTACAGGTAAAAGAGCTGATTTCTTTGGGGCAATGCCCCGCAAAAGGCCCTTTTAAGGGCTATTGGTAGTTTAGTTTAGGCTAGGGTTTTTTTTATTTTGGGGGGGCTTTTTTATTTTGATAGGGCTATTAGATTAGGTGTAATTAGTTTAAAGATCTGTAATTTGTTTTTTATTTTTCTGTAATTTAGTTTTTGTTTTTTTGGAATTTAGCTAATTTTATTTAATTTATTTAATTGTATTTAATGTAGGGAATTTATTTAATTATAGTGTAAGGTTAGGTGTTATTGTAACTTAGGTTAGGTTTTATTTTACAGGTGAATTAGGTGTTATTGTAACTTAGGTTAGGTTTTATTTTACAGGTGAATTTGTATTTATTTTAGCTAGGTAGTTATTAAATTGTTAATAACTATTTAGTAACTATTCTACCTAGTTAAAATAAATACAAACTTGCCTGTAAAATAAAAATAAACCCTAAGCTAGATACAATGTAACTATTAGTTATATTGTAGCTATCTTAGGCTTTATTTTATAGGTAATTAGTTTTAAATAGGAATAATTTAGGTAATGATAGTAATTTGTATTTAGATTTATTTAAATTATATTTAATTTAGGGGGTGTTTGTTAGGGTTAGACTTAGATTTATGGGTTAATAAATTTAATATAGTGGCAGTGACGTTGGGGGCGGCAGATTAGGGGTTAATAAATGTAGGTAGGTTGCAGCGACATTGGGGGAGGGAGATTAGGGGTTAATAACTATAATGTAGCTGTCGGCAATGTTGGGGGCAGCAGATTAGGGGTTAATAAGTATAATGTAAGTGGCGACAATGTCGGGAGCGGCAGATTAGGGGTTAATAAGTATAATGTAGGTGTTGGCGATGTCGGGGGCGGCAGATTAGGGGTTAAGTGTAAGACTCAGGGTTCATGTCAGGGTGTTAGGTGTAAACATAAAATGTGTTTCCCCATAGGAATCAATGGGGCTGCGTTACTGAGTTTTACGCTGCTTTTTTGCAGGTGTTAGACTTTTTCTCAGCCGGCTCTCCTCATTGATGTCTATGGGGAAATCTTGCACGAGCACGTACAACCAGCTCACCCGCTGACTTAAGCAGCGCTGGTATTGGAGTGCAGTATGGAGCAAAATTTTGCTCTACGCTCACTTCTTGCCTTTTAACGCTTGGGTTTGTAAAAACTCGTAATACCAGTGCTGCAGGTAAGTAAATGGTGAGAAAAAACTGCACGTTAACACCGCACCCCTCATAACGCAAGACTAGTAATCTACCCCTAAATTACACAAAATAAAAAAAAGAAATTATCAAAAATAAAAATGAATTACTCCTAATCTAATAGCCCTATCAAAATAAAAAAGCCCCTCCAAAATAAAAAAAACCCTAGCCTACACTAAACTGCCAATTGCCCCAAAGAAATCAGCTCTTTTACCTGTAAAAAAAAAAATACAAATAACCCCCCAACAGTAAAACCCACCACCCACACAACAAAACCCCCCAAATAAAATCCTATCTAAATAAACATAAGCTCCCCATTGCCCTGAAAAGGGCATTTGGATGGGCATTGCCCTAAAAAGGGCATTTAGCACTTTTACCTTGCCCAAAACCCTAAACTAAAAATAAAACCCACCCAATAAACCCTTAAAAAACCTAACACTAACCCCCGATGATCCACTTTTTTGAAGACCGGACATCCATCCTGATCCAGGCAGCAAAGTCCTCATCCAAGCCGGCAGAAGTCCTCATCGAAGCCGGCAGAAGTCTTCATCCAAGCAGGCAGAAGTCTTCATCCAGACGTCATCTTCTATCTTCTTCATCCATCCGGCGCGGATGTCTTGAAGATGGACCCGCTCAGGTTTATCAGGTAAGACCTTATCTGATAAATTAATTTATTTCTTAGTGTCAAGAGTCCATGAGCTATTGGCGTATGGGATATACATTCCTACCAGGAAGGGGAAAAGTTTCCCAAACCTCAAAATGCCTATAAATACACCTCACACCACACTCATACCTTAGATTAATGTACAGCCAAGTAGTGAGGTGTAAAAAGGAGTAAAAAAGTCTAAAAGAGAAACTGGAAAAAATAATGTGCTTTTATACAAAAAAATCTTAACCACTAAAAAATAGGTTGGCTCTCATGGACTCTTGCCACAATGAAAGAAATGAATTTATCAGAAAAGTTCTTACATAAATTATGTTTTCTTTCATGTAAGTGGCAAGAGTCCATGAGCTAGTGACGTATGGAATATGATACCCAAGATGTGGAAATCCAGAGTCACTAGAGAGGGAGGGATAAAATAAAACAGCTATTTCTGCTTAGAAATTAAATCCAAATAATAATTATGTTTTTTTTAAATTTAAAAACAAAAACAAATTATAGGCAGTAGAATCATATTGAGACATCTTCCTGAAGAACCTTTCTACCAAAGACTGCTTCAGAAGAAGCAATTACATAAAAATGGTAAAATTTAGTAAATGTATGCAAAGAAGACCAAGTTGCTGCTTTGCCAATCTGATCAACTGAAGCTTCATTCTTGAAGCCCAAGAAGTGGCAACCGATCTAGTAGAATGAGTTGTAATTCTTTGAGGCGGAGACTGCCCCGTCTCCAAATAAGCTTTGTAAATCAAAAGTTTTAACCAAGATGCCAAAGAAATGGCAGAGGCTTTCTGACCTTTCCTGGAACCAGAGAAAATAACAAATAAACTAGAAGTCTTTCTGAAATCCTTAGTAGCCTCAACATAGTATTTCAAAGCTCTTAACACATCCAAGGAATGTAAAGATCTTTCAAGAGAATTCTTAGGATTAGGACACAAGGAAGGAACAACAATTTTCCTATTAAAGGGACAGTCTACAATAGAATTGTTATTGTTTTAAAAGATAGATAATCACTTTATTACCCATTCCCCAGTGTTGCATAACCAACACTGTTATATTAATATAATTTTTACCTCTGTGATTACCTTGTATCTAAGCATCTTCTGACAGCCCCCTGATCACATGACTGTGACTATTTATTATCTATTGACTTGCATTTAGCATTGTGTTGTGATAAATCTTAAAAAAACTTTCTGCGCCTGAACACAGTGTTATCTATATGGCCCACGTGTACTATGAAGTCTTTTGTTGTGAAAAACAATTTAAAAAGCATATGATTAGAGGTAGCCCTCAAGGGCTTAGAAATTAGCATATAAATTTGATGATATAATGAAATAATGAAAGTTTAATTTTGACTAGACTGTCCCTTTAATGTTGTTAGAATTCACAAATTTAGGCAAAAATGTAAACGAAGTCCACAAAACAGCTTTATCTCGATGGAAA
Organism: Bombina bombina; assembly: GCF_027579735.1. Taxonomy (NCBI): domain Eukaryota; kingdom Metazoa; phylum Chordata; class Amphibia; order Anura; family Bombinatoridae; genus Bombina; species Bombina bombina. The sequence continues at coordinate 346,995,533 of NC_069499.1, forward strand.
ATCAGATAAGGAGACTCACAAGAGAGAGCTGACAACTCAGAAACTCTTCTAGCAGAAAAGATAGCCAAGAGAAATAACACTTTCCAAGAAAGTAGCTTAATATCCAAAGAATGTGTAGGCTCAAAAGGAGGAGCCTGCAAAATCCTTAAAACCAAATTGAGACTCTAAGGAGGAGAAATAGACTTAACAGGTTTGATACGAACCAAAGCCTGAACAAAATAGTGATTATCAGGAAGTTTAGCAATCCTTCTATGAATAAGACAGAAAGAGCCGAGATTTGTCCCTTCAAAGTATTTGCAGACAAACCCTTATCCAGACAATCCTGAAGAAACTGTAAAATCCTTGGAATTCTAAAAGAATGCCAAGAGAATTTATGAAAGAAACCAAACACCATGAAATATAGGTTTCTTTCATGGCAAGAGTCCATGAGCTAGTGACGTATGAGATATACAATCCTACCAGGTGGGGCAAAGTTTCCCAAACCTCAAAATGCCTATAAATACACCCCTCACCACACCCACAATTCAGTTTTACAAACTTTGCCTCCTATGGAGGTGGTGAAGTAAGTTTGTGATTTCTACGTCGATATGCGCTTCTCAGCATTTTGAAGCCCGATTCCTCTCAGAGTACAGTGAATGTCAGAGGGATGTGAAGGGAGTATCACCTATTGAATGCAATGGTTTTCCTCACGGGAGATCAATTTCATAGGTTCTCTGTTATCGGTCATAGAGATTCATCTATTACCTCCCTTTTCAGATTGATACTCTCATATTCCATTACCTCTACTGATAACCGTTTCAGTACTGGTTTGGCTATCTGCTATATGTGGATGGGTGTCTTTTGGTAAGTATGTTTTCATTACGTAATACACTCTCAGCTATGGTTTGGCACTTTATGTATTTATATAAAGTTCTAAATATATGTATTGTACTTATATTTGCCATGATTCAGGTTTTCAGTATATTTGCTTTTGCAGACTGTCAGTTTCATATCTGGGAAATGCATTTTTTAGGAAAATGTATTTCTTACCTGGGGTATAGTCTTTTTCTCAATTGACTGTCATTTTAAATTTGCGGGCAGAATTAGGCTCGCGAGGGCGCAAAATGCCAAAGTATATTGCGTAATTTTTGGCGCAAGATTTTTTTGGCGCAAAGTTACGTTTGATGATGCAAATTCGTCACTTCCGGCGTCTTAGTTGACGCCGAGTCTTTTCACAAGGTTGCGTCTTCAATGATGCGAGTGTGTCATTTCTGATGTTGTTAGCGCCAAAAAAAATGTTTGTTTGTGTTGTGCATCATACTTGGTGCCAAAGATTTTTATTATTTAAAACCCCATTCCTATATGCCTCTTGCCTTTTTTCTCTATCAGAGGGCTATGCTGTTTGCATTTTTTTTCCCATTCCTGAAACTGCCATATAAAGAAATTGATAATTTTGCATTATATGTTGTTTTTTTCTCTTACATTTGCAAGATGTCTCAATCTGATCCTGTCTCAGAAATCACTGTTGGAACCCTGTTGCATGATAACAGTTCTACCAAAGCTAAGTGCATTTGTTGTAAACTTGTGGAGATTATATCTCCAGCTGTGATTTTTAATAGTTGTCATGATAAACTTTTACATGCATATAATGGGGCATATGTATCAAGCTCCGAATGGAGCTTGATACCCTGTGTTTCTGGCGAGCCTGTAGGCTCGCCAGAAACAGCAGTTATGAAGCAGCAGTCACAAAGACCGCTGCTCCATAAACTGTCCGCCTGCTCTGAGCAGGCGGACAGACATTGCCGGAAATCAACCCGATCGAGTACAATCGGGTTGATTGACACCTCCCTGCTGGCGGCCGATTGGCCGTGAGTCTGCAGGGTGCGGCGTTGCACCAGCAGCTCTTTTGAGCTGCTGGTGCAATGCTGAATACGGCGAGCATAATAGTACATTGCCTGTTGCTGTTCCTTCAACATCTAATGTACAAGATATACCTGTGAATTTAAAAGAATATATTGCTGATTCTATTTAGAAGCCATCCCGCCTTCTAATAAACATAAAAGGTCTTTTAAAACTTCTCATAAAGTTGATGAAATTTCAAATGATTGACAACATACTTAATTATTATCCTCTGCTGATGAGGATCTATCTGATACAGAAGATCCTTCCTCAGATATTGACACTGACAAATCTACTTATTTATATCAAATGGAGTATATTCATTCTTTGTTAAAAGAAGTGTTGATTACATTGGATATTTAAGAAACTAGTCCTCTTGATATTAAAACTAGTAAATGTTTAAATTCTGTTTATAAACCTCCTGTGGTTACCCCACAGGTTTTTCCAGTTTCTGATGCTATTTCTGATATGATTTCTAAGGAATGGAATAGGCCTGGTACTTCTTTTATTCCTTCTTCAAGGTTTAAAAAATGGAATCCTTTGCCAGCAGTTACATTGGAGTTTTGGGAAAAGATCTCCAAAGTTGAGGGGCTATCTCTACTCTTGCTAAACGTACTACTATTCCTATGGAAGATAGTACTTCTTTTAAAGATCCTTTAGATAGGAAACTTGAATCTTATCTAAGGAAAGCCTATTTGTATTTGTGTCATCTTCTTAGGCCTGCAATTTCTTTGGCTGATGTTGCAGCTGCATCAAAATTTTGGTTGGAAAATTTAGCGCAACAAGAATTGGAATCTGATTTGTCTAGCATTGTTCGCTTGCTTTAACATGCTAATCATTTTATTTGTGATGCCATTTTTGATATCATCAAAATTGATGTTAAGTCAGTGGCCCCTAGTTATCAAGCCGTCAACCTCAAATACGCTGGAATTCCGCAGCGTATTTGTGGCGAGGCTGATTCGCCTTAGTTATCAAAGGCTAGAGACCGGCAAAAGTAGAATTTAGTGACGTAAGCTTCGATCCGCCGGACTCAGTCCGACACAGATCGATTCTTACGTCACTCCAGATGTTCCGCACACAAGTGCGGCACAATCTGACTACTTTTGGTAGTTATCAAAAAACTAGCAGGTACGCTCGGCACTTTTCCGGCCCAGCATACCTGGTTTTCAATCCGCCGCCCTGGAGGCGGCGGATCCCATAGGAATCAATGGGAGTCTGACCATAGCGAAAGTTCATGTTCGCTGCTGCCAGACATCCCATTGATTCCTATGGGAGCTGTCTACACCTAACACCCTAACATGTACCCCGAGTCTAAACACCCCTAATCTGTCCCCCCCCTACACCGCTGCAAGTAAATAAATGTATTACCCCCTAAACCGCCGCTCCCGGAGCCCACCGCAAACTATAATAAATATGTTAACCCCTAAACCGCCGCTCCCTGACCCCGCCGCAACTATAATATATGTATTAACCCCTAAACCGCCGCTCCCTGACCCCACCGCAACTATAATATATGTATTAACCCCTAAACCTAAGTCTAACTCTAACCCTAACACCCCCAACTTAAATATTAATTAAATACATCTAAATAATATTTCTATTATTAACTAAATTAATCCTATTTAAAACTAAATACTTACTTATAAAATAAACCCTAATATAGCTACAATATAAATAATAATTATATTGTAGCTATCTTAGGATTTATTTTTATTTTACAGGCAAATTTCAATTTATTTTAACTATGTACAATACTATTAAATAGTTATTAACTATTTAATAGCTTACCTAGCTAAAATAAAGAGAAATTTACCTGTAAAAAAAATCCTAACCTAAGTTACAATTACACCTAACACTACACTATACTTTAATAAATTATTTCTATTTAAAACTAAATACTTACCTGTAAAAGAAACCCTAAGATAGCTACAATATAATTAATAATTACATTCTAGCTATTTTAGGAATTATATTTATTTTACAGGTAACTTTGTATTTATTTTAGCTAGTTAGAATAGTTATTAAATAGTTATTAACTATTTAATAACTACCTAGCTAAAAGAAATACAAAATTACCTGTAAAATAAATCCTAACCTAAGTTACAATTAAACCTAACACTACACTATCATTACATTAATTAAATAAATTAAATACAAATAACTACAATTAAATACAATTAAATAAACTAACTAAAGTACAAAAATAAAAAAGCTAAGTTACAAAAAATAAAAAAAATAAGTTACAAACATTTAAAAATTATTACAACAATTTTAAGCTAATTACACCTAATCTAAGCCCCCTAATAAAATAACAAAGCCCCCCAAAATAAAAAATTCCCTACCCTATTCTAAATTTAAAAAGTTCAAAGCTCTTTTACCTTACCAGCCCTTAAAAGGGCCTTTTGCGGGTCATGCCCCAAAGAATTCAGCTCTTTTGCCTGTAAAAGAAAAACACAACCCCCCCCAACATTAAAACCCACCACCCACATACCCCTAATCTAACCCAAACCCCCCTTAAATAAACCTAACACTACCCCCCGAAGATCATCCTACCTTGAGTTGTCTAGCCAACCGACCCACTGATGGAACCGAAGAGGAGATCCGGAGCGGCAGAAGTCATCATCCAGGCGGCGCTGAAGAAGTCTTCCATCCAGGCGATGTCATCTTCCAAGCGGCGCTGAAGAAGTCTTCCATCCGGGCGATGTCATCTTCCAAGCGGGGTCTTCAATCTTCTTTCTTCAGGATCCATCTTCATCCCGCCGACGTGGAACATCCTTCTTCCCCGACGGACTACCGACGAATGAAGGCTCCTTTAAGGGACGTCATCCAAGATGGTGTCCCTTCAATTCCGATTGGCTGATAGGATTCTATCAGCCAATCGGAATTAAGGTAGGAAAAATCTGATTGGCTGATTGAATCAGCCAATCAGATTGAGCTTGCATTCTATTGGCTGATCGGAACAGCCAATAGAATGCAAACTCAATCTGATTGGCTGATTGGATCAGCCAATCAGATTGAACTTCAATCTGATTGGCTGATTCAATCAGCCAATCAGATTTTTCCTACCTTTTCCTATCAGCCAATCTGAATTGAAGGGACGCCATCTTGGATGACGTCCCTTAAAGGAGCCTTCATTCGTCGGTAGTCCGTCTGGGAAGAAGGATGTTCCGTGTCGGCGGGATGAAGATGGATCCTGAAGAAAGAAGATTGAAGTCCCCGCTTGGAAGATGACATCGCCCGGATGGAAGACTTCTTCAGCGCCGCTTGGAAGATGACATCGCCCGGATGGAAGACTTCTTCAGCACCGCCTGGATGATGACTTCATCGGATGGAAGACTTCTTCAGCGCCCCTTGGAGGATCACTACTGCCGCTCCGGATCTCCTCTTCGGTTCCATCGGTGGGTCGGCTGGCTGAAGACAACTCAAGGTAGGATGATCTTCAGGGGGGTAGTGTTTTTTTAAGGGAGGTTTGGCTTAGATTAGAGGTATGTGGGTGGTGGGTTTTAATGTTGGGGGGGGGTTGTGTTTTTCTTTTACAGGCAAAAGAGCTGAATTCTTTGGGGCATGCCCCGCAAAAGGCTCTTTTAAGGGCTGGTAAGGTAAAAGAGCTTTGAACTTTTTTAATTTAGAATAGGGTAGGGAATTTTTTATTTTGGGGGGCTTTGTTATTTTATTAGGGGGCTTAGATTAGGTGTAATTAGCTTAAAATTGTTGTAATATTTTTTAAATGTTTGTAACTTATTTTTTGTAACTTAGCTTTTTTTATTTTCTGTACTTTAGTTAGTTTATGTAATTGTATTTAATTGTAGTTATTTGTATTTAATTAATTTAATTAATGTAATGATAGTGTAGTGTTAGGTTTAATTGTAACCTAGGTTAGGATTTATTTTACAGGTAATTTTGTATTTCTTTTAGCTAGGTAGTTATTAAATAGTTCATAACTATTTAATAACTATTCTAAATACATATCTTAGGGTTTATTTTATAGGTAAGTATTTAGTTTTAAATAGGAATAATTTATTTAATGATAGTGTAGTGTTAGGTGTAATTGTAACTTAGGTTAGGATTTATTTTACAGGTAAATTTCTCTTTATTTTAGCTAGGTAGCTATTAAATAGTTAATAACTATTTAATAGCTATTGTACCTAGTTAAAATAAATTGAAAGTTACCTGTAAAATAAAAATAAATCCTAAGATAGCTACAATATAATTATTATTTATATTGTAGCTATATTAGGGTTTATTTTAAAGGTATTTAGTTTTAAATAGGATTAATTTAGTTAATAAGAGAAATATTATTTAGATTTATTTAATTAATATTTAAGTTAGGGCGGTGTTAGGGTTAGGGTTAGACTTAGGTTTAGGGGTTAATAATTTTATTACAGTGGCGGCGGTGTAGGGGGGGCAGGATAGGGTTTAATAAATTTATTATAGGTGGCGACGGTGTAGGGGGGGCAGATTAGGGGTTAATAAGTTTAATATAGGTTGTGGCGGGGTCCGGGAGCAGCGGTTTATGGGTTAAACTATTTAGTTGCGGCGAGGTCCGGGATCAGCAGGATAGGGGTTAATAACTTTATTATAGGTGGCAACGGTATGGGGGGGCAGGATAGGGGTTACTAGGTATAATGTAGGTGGCGGCGGTGTCCGGGAGCGGTGGTTTAGGGGTTAATACATTTATAAGAGTTGCGGCGGGGTCTAGGAGCAGCGGTTTAGGGGTTAATAACTTTATTTAGTTGCGGGGGGCTCCGGGGGCACCGGTATAGGGGGTAGAACAGTGTAGTTAGTGTGGGTGCTTAGTGACAGGCTAGCAATAAAGCTGTCAAAAAGCCGAAGAGCAGCAAGATCGGATGAGTGATAACTCTCACAATCCGCTGCTCATCGCCCCGTACTTGGTGCGCAGCTTTTTGACAGATTTTTTGATAACTTAGGCGAAATTTTGCAGGTCCGCGGCGGCGATGGTAGGCGAGCTTAGACGGGCGTATTGGGCCGGCGAAGGCAGGTAAGTTGACACATTGATAACTAGGCCTCTATGTCTTTAGCTATTTTAGCTAGAAGAGCTTTGTGGCTTAAATCTTGGAATGCTGACATGACTTCTAATTCCAGATTGTTACCTCTTTCTTTCCAAGGTAATAAGTTATTTGGTTCTCAGTTGGATTCGATAATTTCAACTGTCACTGGAGGGAAGGGAGTTTTTTTGCCTCAGGATAAAAGACCTAAGGGAAAATCTAAAGCTTCTAACCATTTTCGTTCCTTTCGACAAAATAAGGAACAGAAACCTAATCCTTCCCCCAAGAAATCTGTTTCCAATTGGAAACCTTCTTCAAATTGGAATAAATCCAAGCCATTTAAGAAACCAAAGCCAGCCCCCAAGTCCGCATGAAGGTGCGGCCCTCATTCCAGCTCAGCTGGTAGGGGGCAGATTAAGATTTTTCAAGGATATTTGGATACATTCTGTCCAAAATCAATGGATTCTGAGTATTGTCTCTCAGGTGAACCGAATAGGATTCAGAGTAAGACCTCCTGTGAGAAGATATTTTCTCTCACGCATCCCAGCAAATCCAGTAAAAGCTCAGGCTGGGGTTTTATTCAAATCTATTCAAATCTATTTCAGAAAAGCCTGAGCCTTCACAGGATTTGTTGGAACATGAGAAAGAAAGAATCTTCTCATGGGAGGTCTTATTTTGAAACCTATTTGATACCCTTGAGACACAATATTCTGAATCCACTGACTATGAACAGAATCTGTCCAAATGTCCTGAAATAATTTCAATTTGCCCCCCACCAGCTGAACTGGATTGAGGGCCGTACCTTCATGCAGTCTTGGGGGCTGGATTTGGTTTCTTATAAGGCTTCATTTTATTTCAATTTGAAGATGGTCTCCAATTAGAACCAGAGGCCTTAGGGGAAGGCGTGTTCTTTTGTTCTCTTTTCTGATGAAACGAATGAAAACAATTAGGAGCCTTAAATTTACCCTTGGACTTTTTATCTTGGAGCAGAAAAACTTCCTTCCCCCCCAGTGATAGTGGAATAGAATCCAATTGAAAACCAAATAAATTATTACCCTGGAAAGATAGAGACAGTAATCTAGATTTAGAGACCATGTCAGCATTTCATGATTTAAGCCATAAAGCTCTTCTAGTTAAATAGCTAAAGATATATATTTGACATCAATCTTAATGACATCAAATATAGCATCACAAATGAAATTATTAGCATGTTGATGCAAAAAAACAATGCTAGACATATCAGGATCTACATAGTAACATAGTAGATAAGGTTGAAAAAAGACTGAAGTCCATCGAGTTCAACCTATACAAATCTAAAATACTTACAAAAAGCTCCAGTTAAGCTTAAATAACCCCATTAAAAGGTGACCCATTTAATACTAGCAATCATATCCATGAATTTTGTTTACAGAAATGTATCCAGACTATTTTAAAATGTATCTATGGTATTGGCATTCACTACCTCCTTTGGTAATGAGTTCCACAATTTTATTGCTCTGAAAAAACGTTTCCGTTGCAGGAGATTAAATCTCCTTTCCCCCAACCTTAAATTATGACCTCTTGTCAGAAACAATTTTCTTGGAATAAACAGAGCTTCTGCCATCTTTGTATATGGGCCTTGAATATATTTATATAAAGTAATCATGTCACCTCTCAAGTGCCTTTTTTCTAAAGAAAACAGACCCAGTTTGGCTAGCCTCTCCTCATAGGTTAATTTCTCCAATCCCCTTATTAGCTTTGTGGCCCTTCTCTGAACTTTTTCTAGTTCTGCAATATCTTTTTTAGCGATCGGTCCCCAGAACTGCACTCCAAACTCAAGGTGAGGTCTTACCAGGGCTTTATATAATGACAGAATTATGCTTTCCTCCCTTGAATCAATGCCTCTTTTAATACATGCTAGTATCTTATTAGCCTTTGAAGCCGCTGCCCTGCATTGTGCACCCATCTTTAGCTTGTTATCTATTACTACTCCCAAATCCCTTTCCTCCTGTGTTTGGCTAAGTCTTGTCCCATTTAAAAAATACGTAGCCTGCTTATTTTTACTTCCAAAATGTAGAACCTTGCATTTTTCCGTATTAAATCTCATTTTCCATTTACTTGCCCATAGTTCTAATTTTAGCAAATCCCTTTGTAATGAGAGTTTGTCCTGCCCTGACCTAATGACCTTACTTAACTTAGTATCATCTGCAAAAATAGAGATGTCACTATTTAATCCTTGCTCCAAGTCATTTATAAAAATATTAAAAAGAACAGGGCCCAGTACTGATCCCTGGGGGACGCCACTGATTACCTTTGTCCAATCTGAGTATGATCCATTTACTACTACTCGTTGCTCCCTATCTTTTATCCAGTTATTTATCCATAAGCTAACATTTTCAGCTATTCCCAGTCCCTTAATTTTGTGCATTAATCTCTCATGTCGCACTGTATCAAATGCCTTTGCAAAATCTAAGTATATCACATCAACTGATTCCCCTTTATCTATATTTTTACTTCCTCGTAGAATCTAATTAGATTAGTTTGACATGATCTATTTCTCCTAAAGCCATGCTGATTAGAACTCATAATCTTGTTTACACGAATATGCTCATCAATATAATCCTTTATAATCCCTTCAAATATCTTCCCCACTATTGATGTCAGACTAACTGGTCTATAGCTTCCTGGATCATCCCTGCTTCCCTTTTTGAAGAGTGGCACCACATCAGCTTTACGCCAATCCTGGGGTACCATGCCTGAGGATAATGAGTCTTGAAAAATTAAGACTAAAGGTTTGTCTATAACAGTGCTAAATTCCCTTAACACCCTTGGGTGTATTCCATTTGGGCCTGGAGTTTTATTTACCTTAATATTTTCCATTTTTTTCCTGATATCCTCTAAACATAACCCAGTTGGTGGTATGGACTGGCATGTTCCATTTTGCTCCAAAGTATCATCCAATGGTTTCTCTCTTGTGTATACTGTAGAAAAAAACTGGTTTAGTACCTCAGCCTTCTCCCTGTCATTATTTATCATGCTAGCCTACATGCATTTTAATGTACCTATATTATCCTTCTTAGATTTTTTGCTATTTATGTACTTACTGAACCTTTTAGGGTTAGACTTAGAATCCTTGGCAATTAATTTTTCATTTTCAATTTTGGCTAATTTGATTGCTTTTTTGCATGCTTTGTTACATTCCTTATAAACATTGTATGTTGAGTCTGTACTATTTTCTTTTAATAATTTAAATGCCCTACGTTTTTTCCTAATTTCTCTGAACACATTTTTTATTTAGCCATAACGGCTTTGATATTTTATTTTGATTTTTATAACCATATGGTATGTGTTGATATGTATATTTATTTAACAAATTTTTAAATATTATCCATTTATCCTCTGTATTTTATTAGAGAATGCATTGTCCCAATTTATATTATTTAATGATTTCCTTAAATCATTGCATTTTGCGTTCTTGAAATTAAAAGTCTTAGTTAAACCTTTAAGACACTGCATATGAAAAGAGATTTCAAATGTGACCATGTTATGATCACTGTTACCCAAATGTTCTTTAACTTCTATGGTTGATATTATATCTGTATTGTTTGAGAGCACTAAATCCAATATAACTTTACTCCTAGTTGGCTCCTCTATTAATTGTGACAAGAATTTATCCCTGAGAACATTTAAAAATCTATCCCCCTTAGCTGAATTACTAGTTTCATTGGCCCAGTTTATATCAGGGTAGTTAAAATCTCCCATAATTACAGCACTGTTATTAGCAGCCTTACCTATTTGGATAAGTAGTTGAGTTTCCTCCAGGTCACTAATGTTGGGAGGCTTGTAGCATGTTCCTAGTAATATTTTTTTAGGATTTTTTCCCCCACTCTTTATTTCAACCCACAGGGTCTCTACATTGTCACTTGTATCATAAATATCTTCCCTTATTGTAGGTTTAAGGTTAGGTTTAAAATACATGCAGATTCCTCCACCCCTTTTATTATTCCTGTCCCTCCTAAATAAAGTTCACCCCTCTAAGTTAACTGCCCAGTCATGTGAATCATCCCACCAAGTTTCAGTTATACTGATAACATCATAGTCCTCTTCTGCAACTAAGAGCGTCAGCTCTCCCATTTTACCTGTCATGCTTCTTGCATTTGTTGTCATACATTTAATTTTCATGTGCTTTCTGCTGCTACTTGGTGTGCTTTCCTCTATACTTTCTAATGTGACATTTCTTAAGTAATCCCTTCCTTGAGATGTTAAGGGAGTGACATATTCACAGACTGATCTCTCTGTTCTATTTTGTTCTAACTGACCCTCCCCCCCTTTGCCTAGTTTAAAAGGTTCTCTAAACGTGCTACCATCCTTTCCCCCAACACACCTGCACCCATGTCATTCAGGTGCAATCCATCCTTACTGTACAAATTGTACCCTGGTGAAAAATCAGCCCAGTGTTCTAAAAAGTCAAACCTCTCATTTTTACACCATGTTTTTAGCCATGAAGTAACAGACCTTAGCTCCTTCTGCCTTACTGAGTTAACACACGGCACTGGTAATATCTCTGAAAATATTACTTTGGAGGTCCTTGCTTTAAGCTTGCTACCTAACTCCCTGAAGTCATTTTTTAGGACTCTCTATCTCTGCCAATTCCTTCATTAGTACCAATATGCACCATGACTGCAGGATCAGACCCACATCCCTCTAACAATCTATCAATACGCTCCACAATATGCCTAACATGAGCCCCTGGAAGACAGCAAACTGTTCTATGTAAAGGGTCTGGATGACAATTACCCTATCAACCTTCCTGTTGTGCTAAGCTGTCCAACCAAAAAGTCGAAGCAGTAGCCACATGAGCCATAGAAATGGCAGGTCTAAGAATATAGCCAGAATGTAAATAAGCTTTTCTGAGATAAGATTAAATCTTCCTGTAAAAGAAGTATTATCTTCCATAGGAATAGTAGTACGTTTGGCAAGAGTGGAAATAGCCCCATCAACTTTAGGAACTTTTCCAAAACTCTAAATTAGACAAAGGTAAAGGATACAACTTCTTAAACCTAGAAGAAGGGTTAAAAGAAGTACCAGGTTTAGACCATTCTTTAGTAATTATATCAGAGATAGCATCTGAAATAGGAAAAACCTCAGGAGTAACCTCAGCAGGTTTAAAAACAGAATTTAAACATTTACTGGCTTTGTTACAAGAGGACTAGACTCTTCCATACCCAAAGTAAACAAAACTTCCTTTAACAAAGAACAAATATATACAATCTTAAAAAGATAAGAAGATTTATCAATTTCAGTGTCTGATGCAGGATCCTCTGAACCAGAGAGATCCTCATTAGCAGAGGATACTTCAGTATGTGGTCGGTCAATAAAAATTTCATCAGATTTATGAGAAGTTTTAAAAGACCTTTTACGTTTATTTGAAGGCGGAATAGCAGACATAGCCTTCTCTATAGCTGCAGCAATATAATTCTTCATATCTGCAGGAATATCATGTAGATTAGACGTTGAAGGAACAACAGATGTATTTGTACTAATAGAAACATTATCAGCATGCAATAGCTTGTCATGACAAATGCCACATAATTGAGCTGAAGAAATAAGATCAGCTTGTTTACAACAAACACACTTAGCTTTGGTAGAACTGTGTTCAGGCAGCATGGTTCCTACAGATACATCGGAGGCAGGATCAGTCTGAGACATCTTGCAAAATGTAAAAAGAAAAAAAAAACAACATTTAAACAAAATATCCAATTTCCTCATATAGCAGTTTCAGGAATGGGAAAGAATGCTTATGCTAAAAAAAAATGCAAAAAAAAAAAAAACAATCATCATAGCTCTCTATAATATAAAGAGAGCAATAAGCATTAAAGGAAGATGGGTAATATAACAACAATGTTGGCGCCAAGTATGACGCAAAATGAAGTAAAAAATTTTTTGCCGCCAAAGCTAATACCAGGAAATGAAGCAACTTGCATCATAACAAGCACGACTTTGTGCCAAAAAACTAACGTCAACAAAGACGCAGGAAATGACGAGACTTCGTGCCAAGAATGACACAATAAGAAACAGCATTTTGTGTCCTCGCAAGCCTACGGCTAGATTTAGAATTTTGTCGGTAACGACCCGAAAAGCTAACGCCGGCTTTTTTCTGGCCGCACCATAAAAATAACTCTGGTATTGAGAGTCCACATAAAGGCTGCGTTAGGCTCCAAAAAAGGAGCGTAGAGCATATTTAACGCAGCTTCAACTCTCGATACCAGAGTTGCTTACGGACGCGGCCAGCCTCAAAAACGTGCTCGTGCACGATTCCCCCATAGGAAACAATGGGGCTGTTTGAGCTGAAAAAAAAACCTAACACCTGCAAAAAAGCCGCGTTCAGCTCCTAACGCAGCCCCATTGTTTGCTATGCGGAAACACTTCCTACGTCTGCACCTAACACCCTAACATGTACCCCGAGTCTAAACACCCCTAGCCTTACACTTATTAACCCCTAATCTGCCACCCCCGCTATTGCTGACCCTGCATATTATTATTAATTGCATATTATTATTATTATTAACCCCTAATCTGCCGCTCCGTAAACCGCCGCTACTTACATTATCCCTATGTACCCCTAATCTGCTGCCCTAACATCGCCGACCCCTATATTATATTTATTAAACCCTAATCTGCCCCCCACAACGTCGCCTCCACCTGCCTACACTTATTAACCCCTAATCTGCCAAGCGGACCTGAGCGCTACTATAATAAAGTTATTAACCCCTAATCCGCCTCACTAACCCTATAATAAATAGTATTAACCCCTAATCTGCCCTCCCTAACATCGCCGACACCTAACTTCAATTATTAACCCCTAATCTGCCGACTGGAGCTCACCGCTATTCTAATAAATGTATTAACCCCTAAAGCTAAATCTAACCCTAACACTAAAACCCCCCTAAGTTAAATATAATTTACATTTAACAAAATTAATTATCTCTTATTAAATAAATTATTCCTATTTAAAGCTAAATACTTACCTGTAAAATAAATCCTAATATAGCTACACTATAAATTATAATTATATTATAGCTATTTTAGGATTAATATTTATTTTACAGGTAACTTTGTAATTATTTTAACCAGGTACAATAGCTATTAAATAGTTAAGAACTATTTAATAGCTAAAATAGTTAAAATAATTAAAAATTTACCTGTAAAATAAATCCTAACCTAAGTTACAATTAAACCTTACACTACACTATCAATAAATTAATTAAATAAAATACCTACAATTACCTACAATTAAACCTAACACTACACTATCAATACATTAATTAAATACAATATCTACAAATAACTACAATGAAATAAACTAACTAAAGTACAAAAAATAAAAAAGAACTAAGTTACAAAAAATAAAAAAATATTTACAAACATAAGGAAAATCTTACAACAATTTTAAACTAATTACACCTACTCTAAGCCCCCTAATAAAATAACAAAGCCCCCCAAAATAAAAAATGCCCTACCCTATTCTAAATTACTAAAGTTCAAAGCTCTTTTACCTTACCAGCCCTGAACAGGGCCCTTTGCGGGGCATGCCCCAAGAAGTTCAGCTCTTTTGCCTGTAAAAAAAAACATACAATACCCCCCCCAACATTACAACCCACCACCCACATACCCCTAATCTAACCCAAACCCCCCTTAAATAAACCTAATACTAAGCCCCTGAAGATCATCCTACCTTGTCTTCACCTCACCGGGTATCACACCGATCCGTCCTGGCTCCGATATCTTCATCCAACCCAAGCGGGGGCTAGACATCCACTGAAGAAGTCCAGAAGAGGGTCCAAAGTCTTCATCCTATCCGGGAAGAAGAGTAGATCCGGTCTGGCAACCATCATCTTCCAAGCGGCATCTTCTATCTTCATCCGATGAGGACCGGCTCCATCCTGAAGACCTCCACCGCGGACCCATCTTCATCCGGCGACGTCCAACTGAAGAATGACGGTTCCTTTAAGGGATCGGAACAGCCAATAGAATGCAAGCTCAATCTGATTAGCTGATTGGATCAGCCAATCGGATTGATCTTGATTCTGATTGGCTGATTCCATCAGCCAATCAGAATATTCCTACCTTAATTCCGATTGGCTGATAGAATCCTATCAGCCAATCGGAATTCGAGGGACGCCATCTTGGATGATGTCCCTTAAAGGAACCGTCATTCTTCAGTTGGACGTCGCCGGATGAAGATGTGTTTGCGGTGGAGGTCTTCAGGATGGAGCCGGTCCTCATCGGATGAAGATAGAAGATGCCGCTTGGAAGATGATGGTTGCCGGTCCGGATCTACTCTTCTTACCGGATAGGATGAAGACTTTGGAGCCTCTTCTGGACCTCTTCAGCCACCGGATGATGGATCGCCAGCCCCCGCTTGGGTTGGATGAAGATTTTGGAGCCAGGACCGATCGGTGATACCCGGTGAGGTGAAGACAAGGTAGGATGATCTTCAGGGGCTTAGTGTTAGGTTTATTTAAGGGGGGTTTGGGTTAGATTAGGGGTATGTGGGTGGTGGGTTGTAATGTTGGGGGGGGTATTGTATGTTTTTTTTTTACAGGCAAAAGAGCTGAACTTCTTGGGGCATGCCCCGCAAAGGGCCCTGTTCAGGGCTGGTAAGGTAAAAGAGCTTTGAACTTTAGTAATTTAGAATAGGGTAGGGCATTTTTTTTTATTTTGGGGGGCTTTGTTATTTTATTAGGGGGCTTAGAGTAGGTGTAATTAGTTTAAAATTGTTGTAATATCTTTCTTATGTTTGTAAATATTTTTTTATTTTTTGTAACTTAGTTCTTTTTTATACTTTAGTTAGTTTATTTCATTGTAGTTATTTGTAGGTATTGTATTTAATTTATTTATTGATAGTGTAGTGTTAGGTTTAATTGTAACTTAGGTTAGGATTTATTTTACAGGTAAATTTGTAATTATTTTAACTATTTTAGCTATTAAATAGTTCTTAACTATTTAATAGCTATTGTACCTGGTTAAAATAAATACAAAGTTACCTGTAAAATAAATATTAATCCTAAAATAGCTATAATATAATTATAATTTATGTTGTAGCTATATTAGGATTTATTTTACAGGTAAGTATTTAGCTTTAAATAGGAATAATTTATTTAATAAGAGTTAATTAATTTCGTTAGATTAAAATTATATTTAACTTAGGGGGGTGTTAGTGTTAGACTTAGCTTTAGGGGTTAATACATTTATTAGAATAGCGGCGAGATTCGGTCGGCAGATTAGGGGTTAATAATTGAAGTTAGGTGTCGGCGATGTTAGGGAGGGCAGGTTAGGGGTTAATAAATATAATATAGGGGTCGGCGATGTTAGGGCAGCAGATTAGGGGTACATAGGGATAATGTAGCTGGCGGCGGCGTGCGGATGGCAGATTAGGGGTTAATAAGTGTAGGTAGCTGGCGGCGATGTTGTGGGGGGCAGATTAGGGGTTAATAAATATAATATAGGGGTCGGCGGTGTTAGGGGCAGCAGATTAGGGGTACATAAGGATAACGTAGGTGGCGGTCGGCAGATTAGGGGTTAAAAAAAATTAATCGAGTTGCGGCGATGTGGGGGGACCTCGGTTTAGGGGTACATAGGTAGTTTTTGGGTGTTAGTGTACTTTAGAGCACAGTAGTTAAGAGCTTTATGAACCGGCGTTAGCCCAGAAAGCTCTTAACTACTGACTTTTTTCTGCGGCTGGAGTTTTGTCGTTAGAATTCTAACACTCACTTCAGACACGACTCTAAATACCGGAGTTAGAAAAATCCCATTGAAAAGATAGGATACGCAATTTACGTAAGGGGATCTGCGGTATGGAAAAGTTGCGGCTGAAAAGTGAGCGTTAGACCCTTTTTTGAGTGACTCCAAATACCGGAGGTAGCCTAAAACCAGCGTTAGGAGCCTCTAACGCTGGTTTTCACGGCTACCGCCAAACTCCAAATCTAGGCCCTAGTTTGCCTGCAAAAATTTTGGAAAACAAAGTCAAATTTGAAAGAACTGGAACTCAGGTAAGAAAAAAAATATATAAATAAACTTCCTAAAAACATATTTTCCATACTGAAACTGATAGACTGCAAAAGGGAAATATACATAGATCTGACTCATGGCAAATATAAGCAAATACATAGATTTAAGACTTTACAATATAATATAAAGTACCAAACATAGCCGAGAGTGTCTTAGAAAATGATACATACTTACCAGAAGACACCCATCCACATATAGCAGACAGCCAAACCAGTTCTGAAAAATATTAGTAGAGGTAATGGTAGAGGAGTATGATGTCGATCTGAAAAGGGAGGCAGGGGATGAATCCCTGCGACCGATTACAGAGAGCCTTTGAAAGGATTTCACATAGGTGAAACCATGAAATCAACAGGCAATACTCCCTTCACATCCCTCTGACAAACACTGTACTCTGAGAGGAATTGGGCTTCAAAATGCTTAAAAGCCCATATCATAGAAGAAATCAAGCACAACTTGCTTCATCACCTCCATAGGAGGAAAAGTTTGTAAAACTAAGGTATGAGTGTGGTGGGAGGTGTATTTATAGGCATTTTGAGGTTTGGGAAACTTTGCCCCCTCCTGGTAGGAATGTATATCCCATACGTCACTAGCTCATGGACTCTTGCCACTTACATGAAAGAAAATAATTCCCCATAAATGTGTAGCCCCTTCAGTGCCAAGTATATTACTCAAACATGTTCCTGGAAAGCAAACTTGCAGGGCCAAGACGTGCTGCATTTTTAAACTGATCACCTATTCCAGTATCTTGGAGGTGATAAATATAGATGAGATGGTGGTGGGGAAGGGGGGGGGGGGGCGCAATGGGACAAATAAAAACCTCCCCACAAGATGTTAATCCCTTCCTCATGAGGTATCTGGGGAGCAATCCTTGTATCTAGTAGGGGTGGGGGCACTAATATGTGAGCACTGAGCAGTCCCCCCACCCACTCATTGACACAAAGCTGTTCATTAACTGGCAGCATTGTGCTTCCATCCATTTATCTAACAGCTTGTCTGCCCACCCTGCATAACTGATCAGATACTTGTGGTGTGAAAAGCTGTCTCAAACTGATGGTCAGTGCCTCTTGGTGGTGGGGCTGCTCACACATTGGTGCATCTGACCCCACTAGACACCAGGGTTGTCCCCCAGGGACCCTTTGAATAAGGAGTTATCATATTTTCCTTTCTAATACCCTCTTCCTTTGCACTGCCCCACCTTTGCCACCCACTCATGCTCTTTTTCACCATTAGACACACCTCAGGTGTCTTTCTACTCTCATACAGATTCTCCAGGCACTTTCCTTAAATTCACATGCATAGACGCACTTTCCACCCTTAATGCTTACCCTCTCATGCATCATACTACATTTGCACACACTCCCAAGCACTCTATAAGCCTTAAAGGGACACCGAACCCAAAAATTTTCTTTCGTGATTCAGATAGAGTATGCAATTTTAAGCAACTATCTAATTTATTCCTATTATCCCATTTTCTTCATTCTCTTGGTATGTTTATTTGAAAAGCAAGAATGTAAGTTTAGATGCCGGCCCATTTTTGTTGAACAACCTGGGTTGTCCTTGCTGATTGGACAACACCAATAAACAAGTGCTGTCCATGGTTCTGAAACAAAAATGTGCTGGCTCCTTAGCAGAGATGCCTTCTTTTTCAAATAAAGATAGCAAGAGAATGAAGAAAAAATGATAATAGAAGTTAATAAGAAAGTTGCTTAAAATTGCATGCTCTATTTGAATCATGAAAGAAAAAAATTGGGTTCAGTATCCCTTTAAGCACACAACCAGGTGCTCTCACACCTTTACACACATCCCCATGCACTATCCCACCATTACACACACCCAGACTCTCTACACGTGCACTCTCCGCATACACTTTTCCAACATTCTAAGAGATATTGAATTTGAAAAAAAGAGATAATTTGTAGAAAATATATTTTTATGGGTTGAACTGAGATAGCTGAGCCTTAATAATAAAATGATGGGTTTTTTTAGGTCATGAATATTCCAGGCTTTCACAGGCCTATGACATGTCGTAAACTTGTGGGATTTGGTAGTCATGGGGTTAAGAATACATACACATTTTTGTATCTACCTCCGCAGATATAGGGTATTTTTATTTTCCCACTTTTTTTCCAAAGTATAAATATAAGTTTAAGAATCTGCCAAGAATATAAAAAAGTGAAGAACAGTGATTTCCAAAGCCAATTCCTGGTCAAGTGTTTCCACCATGGATAAAGACTATTTGTGCAATCTTAAATTCCTTAAAGGGACATAATACTCATATACTAAATCACTTAAAATTGATGCAGTATAACTGTAAAAAGCTGACAGGAACATATCACCTGAGCATCTCTATGTAAAAAAGGAAGATATTTTATCTCACAATTTCCTCAGCTCACCAGAGTAAGTTCTGTGTAAAAAGTTATACTTCTGCTGCTGCTGCCCAGCTGCAGGTTAATTTTTTTTTTTTTTTTAAATGAAGAAATGAACAGCAGCCAATCAGCATCAACAGTACTGAAGTCATGAACTCTTTTATTGTGATCTCATGAGATTTCACTCAACTCTCATGAGATTCCATAGTAAACTTCCTTAAACTGAATAGGGAAATAAGATGAGAGTGCACAAAGCTCCCCCCTTTGCCTGTCCCGGGACAGATATACTGATTTGCTGCTTAGAAGTCCTTTACAATGGGATGTGGCTACTGAGGAATTTTTGAGGTAAAATATCTTTCTTTTTACATAGAGATGTTCAGTTGATATTTTCTAGTCAGTTTTTTACAGCTATGCTGCATCACTTTCAAGTGTTTCAACATTTAGGTATCATGGCCCTTGAAGGTGACTGCTTTAAACAAATATATGCATTTAAAGGTTTATGTGGAGTAATTTACTCTGAGAACCAAAAAAATTGCATTTTTAGGCTTGTCATGAAACACCATGCTTGTGCAGGCATATGACATGCTAAAAGTTTATGGGCTGTAGTAGTCATTAAGAAAACACAAGTACCCAAAAGACAGTTACATTGTAATATAGGTTGGGTTAAAAAAAAAAGATTTAAGTCCATCGTTTTTAACCTTTCACACATTACTGTTACTATTGCTGATCAAAAAAAGTGATTTTCATTTATGCCTCAAATAAATAATTCTTATATTTCCTGCAATGCTCATTAGGCAGAGAATTGCCTATCCTATTGTTTTTACTGTAACAACTAACATTTTTTTATTTGAAATCTCTGTTCCTCAAGTATTTTGTTCATTGTATAGTCCTATTTACCACTTTTTTTCTTTGTATCTACCATTACCTGCTTGAAAATATGATATTCTGTAACAAGGAGGAAATTTCACTGATATTTTAAGCCAATCCATGGACAAACTGACAGAAGGGTACTGCAACTGTGTGACGTAGTACCTACATTTGATTGGCTTAAGCCGTTAAACAAGCTCCTAAAGAAAATAAAAATCTGTAACCTAGGTTTTCAAAATGCTTAAACCAGCACTTTGGTTTGCAGGATGTGCATGTTACAGAATTTGCTGCAGTAAATTTCCTGCACGCATGAAATGTACAGGAGCGCATTTGTACCTATCCCTAAAAGGAGGTAAGATAAACAATGTTCATAAAGCCATTCAATGAGCAAACAATGCAAATTTCACAAACACAGTTACAATTTAATCTTTTTATAATATTTATTTTGTATGAAGATGTTTTGCAGCACAGTTACTAATCTATGCAAAAAATAATAATAAATAAATACTTTAATGCCCCTTTAAAGGGACAGTATACACTCATTTTCATATAACTGCATGTATTAGACACTACTATAAAGAATAAGATGCACAGATACTGATATAAAAATCCAGTATAAAATGGTTTAAAAACTTACTTAGAAGCTCTCAGTTTAGCTCTGTTGAAAAGGTAGCTGGAAAGCCCACTGCAAGTGGGAAATAAGACACTCCCCCCTCCCCCTTCTTTTGCATATGAAAAGACCATTTACACAAACAGGAGCAAGCTGGAGAAGGAAGCTGACGGTATTCAAAGTAAACTTTGGGGCTTGGTTAGGAGTCTGAAAATCAGAGCAATGTTATTTAAAAATAAGCAAAATTATACATTTATTTAAAAAAACAAACTTTATGGGCTTTATAAACAGATCATCTACAAAACATTTATGCAAAGAAAAAATGAGTGTATAATGGCCCTTTAAGTTTTGCAAGCCTTCTGTCTTGGTCCCTGCCATTGCGCACACAAAGCACTCGCATTTCTTTGTCATGATGCTTGAACTTATCCATAAATAGTAATAATACAAGTGCACAGCCAAGCAAATCCTTATATGAAGACAATGGCATTCCACTGGGCTTCTTTAACAAATCTATCTAGAATGGCATTGTTTATTTATTTATTGTAATTCTAATAAGTAAAACTAGTAGCTTAGGGCATGTGATCTGAGTATTTTAGGTTATAGTTTTATTGATAGCAAAGGTTAATTGTGGCAGAGAATAACGTAATTTTAAGAATCACCAATTACAATAGTAGCATAGTTCTGATGTTTAATATCACTATAAAGTGCAGACTAATCATTAGATGTTTAAACAACAAAAATGATACAGACAATGAATACATCTAATGATCTTCTAATCATTAAAATGTATTTATCTGACAGAGCTTTATCAATATATTGTAAAGGAACAGAGTATATGCAAAGCTTCTATTATGGGTACAGCTATCAAAAGGCCGGAAACATCACAGATCTGTGAAAGTGCACTGCTCATGTCACAGGGTGCAACAGTAAGGGCCAGATTACAAGTGGAGCGCTAAATATTGCTTGCATGTGCGCTGGTATTACAAGTTATGAGACCATGATCCGATGGGAGCTTCGTTCTGATACGTCACAGACATCAGAACCTCGGGCAGCGAAGGGAGTAAGTAGCACAGCAATAGGCAGCATTTTTAATATATATGAATATATAGATATATATTTATGTGTTAATATGTGTATATACACATAGTAACAAATAACTATATACAATTATAATCAAATTATTCAACACCCATTGCAAATCAAATTTACAGACTTTCAGCTGTTTGCAATGAACAAATCAAACAAAATCAATTGAAATAGCTCAACACAACGAATGCTTCAAGTAGTTTCCACAAACTGTACTGAAAATGCAACTTTCTATGAATTCTGCAGTCTCAAAATTATTCAACCCCTAAATAGAATCGCTCACAGCACAAATATGCAAAACAGGTATTGTCTAAAGCACACCTGATGCAACTAATCAAAAGCTTCATCAGTTGCACCAGGTGTGCTCGAGCTAGAACACATGAAATACATAAACTGGCTAGGGGTTTGTTGAGTGTCACGTTTGACTGCGCATTAGAAATATGGCTAAGTAAAAAGAATGGTCCAAAAAGTTAAGAGAAGAGATCTTCGCCCTTCACAAACAAGGAAAAGGATACAAAAAGATAGCAAAGGCACTGAATGTTCCTAGAGACACTGTTGAAAGCAAAAGGTTGCAAGTTCAAGTTAAGAGGAAGAGTGGTTACACTACCTGGACAGGGAAGAAAAATGAAGCTATCAACAGCTGCAACCAGATTTCTGAGAAAGCAGGTTGAGAAAAACCCTTGAGTGACTGCAAAGACCTGTAGCAGTTTGCACAGTAAGACACGTACTAAACGCAGAAGGTTTCCATGCCATAACTCCAAGACGTTCACCACTACTGACCCAAAAACACAAGATAAGTTAGCTCCAATATGCTCAAAATCATATAAATAAGCCACAGAAATATTGGGATTCTGTTCTGTGGAGCGATGAAACAAAACTGGAACTTTTCCGCCCGATGGATCGGCGGTATGTCTGGAGGAAGAAGAATGAAGCATATGTTGAAAAGAACACTCTGCTTACAGTTAAGTCGGGTGGTGGCTCAGTGATGCTCTGGGGCTGCTCTGCATCCTCTGGCACTGGAAACCTGCAGTGTGTGGAAGGCAAAATTGATTCATTGAAGTATAAGGAAATCCTAGGAGAAAATGTCATGCCATCTTTGAGGAAGCTGAAGCTTGGGCATCATTGAACCTTCCAAAAGGACAAGGATCCGAAGCATACCTCAAATTCCACCAAGGCTTGGTTGCAGAAGAAGTCCTAGAAGATTCTACAGTGTCCATCACAGTCACCTGATGACAACTTCTGGTGGGATTTGAAGAAGGCGGTTGCAGCATGTAAACCCAACAATATTATTGAACTGGAGGCCATTGCTCATGAGGAATAGGGTTAAGATTCCTCAGGAACACTGCCATAAGCTGGTGTCTGACTATGCATCTTGTTTGAAGCAGGTCATAGCAGCAAAAGGGTGCTCTACTAAGTATTAAAGATGCTTGCCATGAAGGGGTTGAATAATTTGAGACTGTAGAATTCATTAAAATTTGTATTTTCAGTTGAATTTTGGGAAACCACTTGAAGTATTAATTGTGTTGAGCTATTTCAATTGCTTTTGTTTGATTTGTTCATTGCAAACAGCTGATATTCTGTAAATTTTTAATAAACCTGATTTGCAGTGGGGGTTGAATAATTGTGATTACATATATATTTACATTGCGGTCAATGGGAACACACAGTTCTAATAGACCGAAATGTAAAGGCACTTTTTAGTGCTGTTTTTTTTTTAACACCCCCCCTCACCAACTTTAAAGCCCCAAAACTGCCTAGTGCAGTTTTTTTTTTTAAATAAAAAACTACAATGCCCTCTATTTTGAGGGCATTTGGGGCACTTTTAGAGAACTAACCAGAGATCTAATTTCTAGTTAATTTTTGGAGCACTTGTAATGCTGGCTGGTTAATTATTTCACTCCCGCAAAAGGGTAAATTTGCAATAATTCAGCGCTCCATTTGTAATCTAGCCCTAGAGGCCCATGTTTATGGTGATCCTGCAGGCTCACCAGAAACACCAGTTATGAAGCAGCGGTCTAAAGACCACTGCTCCATAACCTATCCACCTGCTCTGAGCAGGCGGACAGACATTTCCGCAATTTAACCGAATCGCCGCAAATTTGCAGGGGGTGGCGTTGCACCAGCAGCTCACAAGAGCTGCTGGTGTAATGCTGAATACGGAGAGCGTATTGCTCTCCGCATTCAGCGAGGTCTGTCGGACCTGATCCGCACTGTCAGATCAAGTCCGACAGACCTTTGTTAAATAGGCCCCCTAGTGTGCTACAAGATGGCGGTGCCTAGTATAAAACGCACAGCTTTACCAGCTGGATTCTGTAAAAATTTAAATAAGCGCATGGCTTTAATGAAAGCTGCAGGTACAGGGGAAAACAGTAGCATGGTAAGTAGTATCTATCCTTTTGTAGTTCTACTCATAAGTTCAATGTCCCTTGAAATGTAAACTGAAAATAGCAGGATGTTCACAAGTGATACTGCTGTATTCATACTCACTTGCTGATTAGGACAACTCCCATAGCTCAGTTAGTGAAGAAGGGAAATGATTATTTTAGATTGGATTGCTTTTGCTTGTTGCAGAGGAAGAAGTCAACAGGTGAACCCATGTTTTACTTCAAACAGAAACACTCTTAAACAGCCCATTAAAGGCACATTATAGTGCAAACACTGCATGCTCTTATTCATTAGGACATGTAAGTTTAGCATTAGTGACCCTACAACTGGTTTAAACACATAAAGGGACATAAAACCCCAAATTTTTCTTTTATGACTCAGATAGAACATACAATTTTAACAACTTTCCAATTTACTTCTATTATCAAATGTTCTTTGTTTTCTTGTTATCCTTTGATGAAAAGCAGGAAGGTAAGTTCAGGAGTGTGCACGTGTCTGCAGTGCTAAATAGAAGCAGTTTCGCAACAATGTTATACATTAGCAAAATCACTATATGGCAGCACTATTTCCTGTCATGTAGTGCTCTAAACATGTTCACACTTTGTGGCCCATTTATCAAGCTACGTACAGAGCTTAACACAAGTTATGAAGCAGCGGTCTAAAGATCGCTGCTCCATAACCCTGACCACCTGCTCTGATGAGGAGGACAGGAATCGCCAGAAATCAATCCGATCGAGTACGATAGGGTTGATTGACAGCTCCCTGCTGGCGGCCCATTGGCCGCGAGTCTGCAGTGGGCGGCGTTGCACCAGCAGCTCTTGTGAGCTGCTGGTGCAATGTTAAATGTGGAGAGCGTATTGCTCTCCGCATTCAGCAAGGTCTTGCAGGTCCGCACTGTCGGATCAGGTCCGCAAGACCGATGATAAATAGGCCCCTAACTATCTAGATATCTCTTCAACAAAGAATAACATGAGAACTAAGCAAATTTGATAATAGAAGTAAATTGTAAAGTTTCTTTTAAAATTGCTTTTTCTATATGAATCATGAAAGAAAAACTTTGGATTTCATGCCCATTTAAAGTACTGCTCGGACACCGAGAACTACTTGTCCTAAGCAGATTGCTCATCGGTTGTAGTTGCTCAGGACCAGCATTTCTCTGCAATTTTTGAGCAATTTAACTAGGTTGTTAACCTTGGGGGTTAAATATATAGCAGTGCAGGGTCTCTTTGCTTGTGCTAATATTAGATACTCCAGTGAATTAAAGCATGTCATTTTTCCACTATACTGTCACTAAAGTGTTACTACCTTTTAACAATTAATAAAATGTTATCTTTCTTTCATACAGATGGTGACAATCCATTACTCTTCCCTGCACTAGCAGGATGCAAAGAGTCACAAACCCCAAGAGCTCTATAAAAACCCTCCCACCTCACTAGTAGCTCAGTCTTGTCTTTGCCTTCACTGGAGGAAGGTGAAGAAGGAAGCTGTGCATTTGATTCTTCAGTGAGAGGGGTTCCCAGGTTGAATTGAGACCCATTTCCCCTCAGAGAGCAGTTTCATGGGGGAGGGATGTTTTTGGAGTATGGGTAGTGACATATTTTGCACCTGTTGGGATTTAGTCACAAGCCTTCCATGGGGGTCGCAGGGACTTGTCCTTTGCCTACTTTTGTTAGGTCGTCAATATACTCCTATTCCTGATCCTCTGCTCTTATGTTTCAGCACTGGTTTGGCTCCCTACTGGTTTCCTCCAGTAGTATGTTGCCTATTGGTAATTCTACAGTGTCCAAAACCTTGGCGGCCATCCCTGCTTCAAGTTAGCGTAAAAGGTCAGTTCTAAATGTACCTTCTACTAGCTCTAAACCTAGTTATGAAGCTACTGAGTCCTAAGAGGGAGAGTTTTTTCAGATAATCATAAATCATAATCATCCTCTTTTTTTATTTAAAGTTTAACATATTCATTCATTTCAAAATTAGATTTTTCTTACTTTAGATACTATTTTTAAATCTATGGTTAAATCTCCTGAGGTGTTTCATATCCCTGATGCAGTCTCTAGGGTATTCCTTTTAAAAAAAAATGCTTGGGGCGTGATCCGATATACGGCGTAGTTTTCAGCGCAAGCGATTGAACCCGCGTCGCCCGTAATTTTACCTCGCAACTCGAGCTATCCAATATACTGCGCCGTCACATGCTAAACTGCCGTAAGTAGGAAAAACCGGCGATCAACTAAAATGTGCGCAAATACACATTTTAGTCGTCGCAAGTACTTACGCAAGTATTTTGTTCACGTAAAGTCTCAATAAAGAGTAGTTTGATGCAAAATAGGCTACGAATCGTAAAAAATAACCGCAAGTTCTAAAAGATGCGCCACATAATTAGGTGTTATAAATGATAAGAAGGTGTTATGATCATATGATCCATCCTAGGTTTTGCTTTCAACTAAGAATACCAAGAGAACAAAGCAAGTGTTCTAATTAAATATGAAAGTAGTTAGAAATAACATGCCCTATAGTGATGTCGCGAATAGTTCCATTTTAGATTAATTCGGAAGCTGCATTCTTAGGGAGAGGAGGGACAGTGTAGCTGCTGCTGATTAATAGGGAAATCGATAGCTAGGCTAGTGTATTCAGTGTCCACTACAGTCCTGAAGGACTCATCTGATCTCTGCTGTAAGGACAGCAACCCAAAAAGCCCTTTTTAGGGCTAGAACATCAGTCTGCTTTTTTTTTTTCCTGTGTAATCTAATTGCAGTTGCCTGCCTGCCAGCGTGTGTGTCAGTCTCACAGCGTATACTGTGCCCACTTGCCCAGTGCCACCCCTGGTGTCACAATAGCTTGCATTTAAAAAAAAAAAAACTTTTTTGACTGTGAAATAATAGCAGTCAGTTTCCTTCACACGTGTGCGTTTCATGCCTGCCAGGGCACAGTGTCACCCCAGTGCAACTCATATCTGGTGTAACAGTAGTGTAGATTTAAAAAAAACAACACTTTTTTTACTGTGTTAAATAATAGCAGTCAGTTTCCTTCACACGTGTGCGTTTCAGGGCCTGCCTGCCAGGGCACAGTGTCACCCCAGTGCAACTCATATCTGGTGTAACAGTAGTGTACATTTTAAAAAAAAAACACTTTTTTGACTGTGAAATAATAGCAGTCAGTTTCCTTCACACGTGTGCGTTTCAGTGCCTGCCAGGGCACAGTGTCACACAAGTGCAACTCATATCTGGTGTAACAGTAGTGTACATTTTAAAAAAAAATACAATTTTGACTGTAATAGATTGAATAGCAGTTAGTTGTCTGCAAGCGTGTGTGTCAGGCCTAAAGCGTCTACTCTGCCAACTTCTGCCAGTGCACAGTGCCACTCATATCTGTTGTCACAGTAGCTTGTACGCATAGTACCACTAATCGAAAAAAAAATTACAGGTAGAGGCAGGCCACCCCGCAGGGGCCGTCGTGGTGCTTTGATTCCCTTTGGCCCTAGAATAATGCCCAGTGTTCAGAGGCCACGTACCCTGAACTTGAACAGTTCTGAGGACACAGTTGACTGGCTAACACAGGACACCCAATCTTCTACAGCTTCCGCTCGGAACCTTGACGCACCATCCTCCTCCAGCTTAGCTTCGGGGACCTCTCAAGTTACCCCTCGCCCGCCTGCCGCCGCCATCACCAACACTAGCACCACAGCCGCTTCACTTGATCTGTCAGAGGAGTTATTTACACATCAGTTGGAAGAAATGAGTGATAGTGATGCGCAACCATTATTGCCAGAGGATGTAGATAACAGGGATATGTCTCAGTCAGGCAGAATTACACACATGGACGTACGGTGTGATGATGATGATGTTGTACCCGCTGCTACTTCCTTTGCTGAGTTGTCAGATACAAGTGAAGCGGTTGATGATGACGATGCGTCCGTGGATGTCACGTGGGTGCCCGCTAGAAGAGAAGAAGAAGAGGGGGAAAGTTCAGATGAGGAGACAGGGAGGAGGAGACGAGTTGGAAGCAGGGGGAGGTCATTGCAAGGAGCTAGTGGCACAGTCAGACAGCATGCATCGGCACCCGGGGTCAGCCAGACAGCACGCCAATCAACGCATGCTGTTGCCACCACCAGAATGCCGTCATGGCAGAGCTCAGCAGTGTGGCATTTTTTTTTTGTGTGTCTGCCTCTGACAACAGCGATGCCATTTGCAACCTGTGCCAAAAGAATCTGAGTCGTGGGAAGTCCAACACCCACCTAGGTACAACTGCTTTGCGAAGGCACATGATCGCACATCACAAACGCCTATCAACACATGAGTACAAGCAGCACACAAACTCAAAGCCGCCATCCTCCTCCTGGTCCAGCATCTTCAGCCACGTCAACCACTGCTGTCCTCCTTGCCCCCTCTCAACCATCCGCCACTCCGTGTCTCGCCTTGAGCAGTTCCTGCTCATCTGCCCACAGTCAGGTGTCTGTCAAGGACATGTTTGAGCGTAAGAAGCCAATGTCACAAAGTCACCCCCTTGCCCGGCATCTGACAGCTGGCTTGTCTGAACTCTTAGCCCGTCAGCTTTTACCATACAAGCTGGTCGAGTCTGAGGCGTTCAAAAAATTTGTAGCTATTGGGACACCGCAGTGGAAGGTACTCGGCCGAAATTTCTTTGCACAAAAGGCAATCCCCAACCTGTACTCGATTGTGCAAAAGGAAGTAATGGCATGTCTGGCACACAGAGTTTGGGCAAGGGTCCATCGGACCACTGATACCTGGTCTGCAAAGCATGGTCAGGGCAGGTATATCACCTACACTGCGCATTGGGTAAACCTGCTGAAGGCTGCCAAGCATGGAATGCGTGGCTCTGCAGAGGAGTTGGTGACACCGCTACGACTTGCAGGCAGGCCTGCTGCCACCTCCTCTACTCCTCCTACTCCATCCTCTTCCATAACCTCCCCGGCTGAGTCCTCTTCTGCTGCTGCATCTTGCTCCACATCAACAGCACCCCCCCCAGCTCTTCAGGTACTATTCCACATCCCAGATACGGCAGTGTCACACCGTCTTGGGGTTGACTTGCCTGAAAGCAGAGAGTCACACTGGACCAGCACTCCTGTCCGCCCTGAACGCACAGGTGGATCAGTGGCTGACTCTGCACCAACTGGAGATTGGCAAAGCGGTTTGTGACAACGCAAGAAAATTGTTGGCGGCATTGAATTTGGGCAAGTTGACACATGTGCCGTGCATGGCACGTGTGTAATCTGATCGTACAACGCTTTGTGGATAAGTACCCAGGCTTACAGGATGTCCTGAAGCAGGCCAGGAAGGTGTGTGGCCATTTCAGGCATCCCTACACGGCCATGGCGCACTTTTCAGATATCCAGTGGCGAAACAACAGGCCAGTGAGGCGCTTGATTTGTGACAGCCCGACACGTTGGAATTCAACACTCCTAATGTTCGACCGCCTGCTCCAACAAGAAAAAGCCGTTAACGACTATTTGTATGACCGGGATGCTAGGACAGCCTCTGCAGAGCTGGGATTTTTTTTGCCACGTTACTGGACGCTCATGCGCAATGCCTGTAGGCTCATGCATCCTTTTGAGGAGGTGACAAACCTAGTCAGTCGCACCGAAGGCACCATCAGTGACATCATACCATTTTGTTTTCTTCCTGGAGCGCGCCCTGCGAAGAGTGCTGGATCAGGCCGTAGATGAGCGTGAAGAGGAAGAGTTGTGGTCACCATAACCACCAGAAACAGCCTTATCAGCATCACTTGCTGGACCTGCGGCAACGCTGGAAGAGGATTGTGAGGAGGAATGTGGCCTGCTATGAGGAGGAGGAAGACCAACCACAACAGACATCCCAGGGTGCTCGTTGTCACCTATCTGGTACCCATGGTGTTGTACGTGGCTGGGGGGAAGAACATACCTTCAGTGAGATCACTGAGGATGAGGAACGGGACATGAGTAGCTCGGCATCCAACCTTGTGCAAATGGGGTCTTTCATGCTGTCGTGCCTGTTGAGGGACCCTCGTATAAAAAGGCTGAAGGAGAACGACCTGTACTGGGTGTCCATGGTTCTAGACCCCCGGTATAAGCATAAAGTGCCTGAAATGTTACCGAATTACCGCAAGTCGGAAAGGATGCAGCAGTTCCAAAATAAATTAAAAAGCATGCTTTACACAGCATATAAGGGTGATGTCACAGCACAACGGGAATCTAACAGGGGAAGAGGTGAAAGTAATCCTCCTCCTCCCACGACCACACCCGCAAGGACAGGATGCTTTACAGACGTGTTGTTGATGGAGGACATGCGGAGCTTTTTAAGTTCTACGCATCGCCACAGCCCTTCGGGGTCCACCCTCAGAGAACGACTCGACCGATAGGTAGCAGACTACCTCGCCTTAACTGCAGATATCGACACTCTGAGGAGCAATGAACCCCTTGACTACTGGGTGTGCAGGCTTGACCTGTGGTCTGAGCTATCCCAATTTGCGATAGAACTTCTGGCCTGCCCCGCTTCAAGTGTCCTGTCAGAAAGGACCTTCAGTGCAGCAGGAGGTATTGTCACTGAGAAGAGAAGTCGCCTAGGTCAAAAAAGTCTAGATTACCTCACCTTTATTAAGATGAATGAGGGATCGATCCCGAAGGGACTGACAGTGGGCAATACATTCGACTAAAAAAGGCCTGATGAGATGAGCTGCCTTGGGCTAAAAATGGTCCACACGCTGCTGTATTTTATCTCTGAATGCCGGATGACTTGCGTGACTTATCCGCCACCAACTAGGGTTCAAGCCGCAATGTTTTAGGGCACTTTCTGCCTGGGAAACAAACATCAATTTTTCTGGCCACTGCTACAGCAGCGGCTGCAACAATACCTAATTTTTCAGGCATGTGTACATGCCTAATTTATCTGGCCTCTGGTGCTACACTATGGCTTCAAAAACCAAACCAAAAAACACAATTTATGCTTACCTGATAAATGTATTTCTCTTGTGGTGTATCCAGTCCACGGATCATCCATTACTTGTGGGATATTCTCCTTCCCAACAGGAAGTTGCAAGAGGACACCCACAGCAGAGCTGCTATATAGCTCCTCCCCTAACTGCCATATCCAGTCATTCAACCGAAACAAGCCGAGAAGGAGAAACCATAGGGTGCAGTGGTGACTGTAGTTTAATCTAAAATTTTGACCTGCCTTAAAATGACAGGGCGGGCCATGGACTGGATACACCACAAGAGAAATAAATTTATCAGGTAAGCATAAATTGTGTTTTCTCTTGTAAGGTGTATCCAGTCCACGGATCATCCATTACTTGTGGGATACCAATACCAAAGCTAAAGTACACGGATGAAGGGAGGGACAAGGCAGGTACTTAAACGGAAGGTACCACTGCCTGTAAAACCTTTCTCCCAAAAATAGCCTCCGAAGAAGCAAAAGTATCAAATTTGTAAAATTTTGAAAAAGTATGAAGCGAAGACCAAGTCGCCGCCTTGTAAATCTGTTCAACAGGAGCCTAATTTTTAAAGGCCCAAGTGAAAGCCACAGCTCTAGTAGAATGAGCTGTAATCCTTTCAGGAGGCTGCTGTCCAGCAGTCTCATAAGCTAAGTGGATTATGCTTCTTAGCCAAAAAGAAAGAGGTTGCCGAAGCCTTTTGACCTCTCCTCTTTCCAGAGTAGACAACAAACAAGGTAGATGTTTGACGAAAATCTTTAGTAGCTTGTAAGTAAAATTTTAAAGCACGAACCACGTCCAGATTGTGTAATAGATGTTCCTTCTTTGAAAAAGGATTAGGACACAAGGATGGAACAACAATCTCTTGATTGATATTCTTGTTAGATACCACCTTAGGTAAAAACCCAGGTTTGGTACGCAGGACTACCTTATCCGTATGGAAGATCAGATAAGGAGAATCACATTGTAAAGCAGATAACTCAGAAACTCTATGAGCCGAGGAAAAAGCTAACAAAAAAAGAACTTTCCAAGATAAAAGTTTGATATCTATGGAATGAAGAGGTTCAAACGGAACTCCTTGAAGAACCTTAAGAACCAGATTTAAGCTCCATGGCGGAGCAACAGGTTTAAACACAGGCTTGATTCTAACCAAAGCCTGACAAAATGCCTGAACGTCTGGAATATCTGCCAGACGCTTGTGCAAAAGAATAGACAGAGTAGAAATCTGTCCTTTTAAAGAACTAGCTGACAATCCTTTTTCCCAAAACCATCTTGGAGAAAAGATAATATCCTGGGAATCCTGACTTTAACTAATAAAGATATTTACGCCATATCTTATGTTATTCGTGCCTGTATTAAGGTATCAATGACTGACTCAGAGAAGCCATGCTTTGATAAAATCAAGCGTTCAATCTCCAGGCAGTCCGTCTCAGAGAAGTTAGATGTAGATGGTTGAAAGGACCCTGAGGTAGAGGGTCCTGTCTCAGAGGCAGAGTCCATGGTGGAAAGGATGACATGTCCACCAGATCTGCATACCAGGTCCTATCACTGATGCACTCTCCTGCTTGATCTTGGCAATCAGTCGAGGAAACGGTGGAAGCTTGGCGTTCTGGCGAGATGCCATGAGATCCAGTTCTGGTTTGTCCCAATGATGAATCAATTGTGCAAACGCCTCCGGATGGAGTTCCCACTCTCCCGGATGAAAAGTCTGACGACTTAGAAAATCCGCCTCCCAGTTCTCTACACCTGGGATATGGATAGCTGATAGGAGGCAAGAGTGAGTCTCTGCCCAGCGAATTATATTGAGGCTTCTAACATCGCTAGGGAACTTCTGTTCTCCCTTGATGGTTGATGTAAGCCACAGTCGTGATGTTGTCCGACTGAAATCTGATGTACCTCAGAGTTGCTAACTGAGGCCAAGCCTGAAGAGCATTGAATATCGCTCTCAGTTCCAGAATATTTATTAGAAGGAGGGTCTCCTCCTGAGTCCACTATCCCTGAGCCTTCAGGGAGTTCCAGACTGCACCCCAACCTAGAAGGCTGGCATCTGTTGTAACAATTGTCCAATCTGGCCTGTGAAAGGTCATACCTTTGGAAAGATGGACCCGAGATAGCCACCAGAGAAGAGAATCTCTGGTCTCTTGATCCAGATTTAGCAGGGGGGACAAATCTGTGTAATCCCCGTTCCACTGACTGAGCATGCATAGTTGCAGTGGTCTGAGATGTAGGCGTGCAAACGGCACTATGTCCATTGCCGCTACCATTAAGCCGATTACATTCATGCACTGAGCCACCGAGGGGCGCGGAATGGAATGAAGAACACGGCAGGAATTTAGAAGCTTTGACAACCTGGACTTCGTCAGGTAAATTTTCATTTCTACAGAATCTATCAGAGTCCCTAGGAAGGAAACT
This sequence comes from Bombina bombina, assembly GCF_027579735.1. Lineage (NCBI taxonomy): Eukaryota > Metazoa > Chordata > Amphibia > Anura > Bombinatoridae > Bombina > Bombina bombina. Next base: position 347,029,111 of record NC_069499.1, read on the forward strand.
CTTGTGATTGGGGATAGAGAACTCTTTCCTTGTTCACTTCCACCCATGCGATCTCAGAAATGCCAGTACTACGTCCGTATGAGACTTGGCAATTTGGAAGTTTGACGCCTGTATCAGGATGTCGTCTAAATAAGGGGCCACTGCTATGCCCCGCGGCCTAAGGACCGCCAGAAGCGACCCCAGAACCTTCATATAGATTCTTGGGGCTGTAGCTAATCCAAAGGGAAGAGCTACAAACTGGTAATGCCTGTCTAGAAAGGCAAACCTGAGAAACCGATGATGATCTTTGTGTATCGGAATGTGAAGGTAAGCATCCTTTAGATCCACCGTAGTCATATATTGACCCTCCTGGATCATAGGTAGGATGGTCCGAATAGTTTCCATTCTGAATGATGGAACTCTGAGGAATTTGTTTAAGATCTTTAGATCCAAGATTGGTCTGAAGGTTCCCTCTTTTTTGGGAACCACAAACAGATTTGAGTAAAATCCCTGTCCCTGTTCCTCCTTTGGAACTGGATGGATCACTCCCATAACTCTGAGGTCTTGCACACAGTGTAAGAATGCCTCTTTCTTTATCTGGTTGACAGATAAACGTGAAAGGTGAAATCTCCCTTGTGGAGGAGAAGCCTTGAAGTCCAGAAGATACCCCTGAGATATAATCTCCAACGCCCAGGGATCCTGAACATCTCTTGCCCACGCCTGGGCAAAGAGAGAAAGTCTGTGCCTTTAAGAGAAACAAATTGTCAAAATTTGAAAAACAGTGAAAAAAGGCAGTAATTGAAACGAAATTTTTACAGTGTATGTAATAGGTTAGCAGAGCATTGCACCCACTTGCAAATGGATGATTAATGCAAAAAACGGATCAAAAAAAACAAAATAAACGTTTTTTAAACAGTCACAACAACTGCCACAGCTCAGCTGTGGCCCTACCTTCCTCAATAAACTACTTTTGAAGCTTTTAGAGCCCTTCAGAGATGTCCTATAGCATGCAGGGGACTGCTGAGGGAAGCTGAATGTCTCTGTCTGTAATTTTAACTGCGCAAAAAAAGCGCTAAAATAGGCACCTCCCACTCATACTACAACAGTGGAAAGCCTCAGGAAACTGTTTCTAGGCCAAAATCAAGCCAGCCATGTGGAAAAAACTAGGCCCCAATAAGTTTTATCACCAAAGCATATATAAAAACGATTAAACATGCCAGCAAACGTTTTATATTGCCATATTATCAGAGTATATATCTCTGGTAGTAAGCCTGATACAAGTCGCTATTAAATCACTGTTTTTAGGCTTAACTTACATTAATCAGGTACCAGCCGCATTTTCTAGTCCCTAGAAAAACTTAAAACTGCACATACCTCAATAGCAGGATAACCTGCACGCCATTCTCCCTCTTAAGTTACCTCACTCCTCAGACATATGTGAGAACAGCAGTGGATCTTAGTTACAAGCTGCTAAGATCATAGAAAACGCAGGCAGATTCTTCTTCTAAATACTGCCTGAGATAAAATAGTACAACTCCGGTACTATTTGAAAATAACAAACTTTTGATTGAAGAAAAAACTAACTATATTTTACCACTCTCCTCTTACTACCTCCATCTTTGTTGAGAGTTGCAAGAGAATGACTGGATATGGCAGTTAGGGGAGGAGCTATATAGCAGCTCTGCTGTGGGTGTCCTCTTGCAACTTCCTGTTGGGAAGGAGAATATCCCACAAGTAATGGATGATCCGTGGACTGGATACACCTTACAAGAGAAAAAAGGCACATAACAGGGATTAAACTGATAGGAATAGTACTACTTAACACACCACTCCTATCTGGTGGCACATTAGATTGCACGCGCAGTGCCCCAAATTTGAAGTAGGAGGTCCGACCAAGCATCTTTTTCCATCTCCCGGTTCCTAAAATCGATGCCATATACACGTCCCCTGATAGGGGACGTAACAGGGATTAAACTGATAAGAATAGAACTACTTAACACACCACTCCTATCTGGTGGCACATTAGATTGCACGCGCAGTGCCCCAAATTTGAAGTAGGAGGACCGACCAAGCATCTTTTCCATCTCCCGGTTCCTAAAATCGATGCCATATACACGTCCCCTGATAGGGGACGTAACAGGGATTAAACTGATAAGAATAGTACTACTTAACACACCACTCCTATCTGGTGGCACATTAGATTGCATGCGCAGTGCCCCAAATTTGAAGTAGGAGGACCGACCAAGCATCTTTTTCCATCTCCCGGTTCCGAAAATCGATGACATATACACGTCCCCTGATAGGGAACGTAGCAAGGATTAAACTGATAGGAATAGTACTACTTAATACACCTTATAATAATGCAGAGAGAGGCAACGCAGAGAGAGGAGTCTGAAGAAGAGGAGTCAGAGGAGGAGGGTGGCTTTGAGGAGGTGGAAGACCAAACACAGCAGGCGTCCCAGGGGGCTTGTTGTCACCTTTCGGGGACCCTTGGTGTTGTACGTGGCTGGGTGGAGGAAGAGACCTTCAATGACATCAGTGAGGACAAGGAACGGGACATGGCTAGCTTGGTATCCAACCTTGTGCAAATGGGGAGTTTGCGGTTGTGCAAATGGACTGTTTGCGGTTGTTTGTGGTGCGCTAAACGGGGAGTTTGGTCTGTCACTGTGAAGCGGGCGTAACCCTTACACTACCTGATTGATACATTTGTTAGCATTAGAATAAATTACACCAGTGGGTTTTAAAGAGATGAAGGTAATCCAATTTACATTAAATAAGCAGGTATATGTCCCCAATGTGATAAAGTACCTACAAGTTCAATCCATTTGACTATTTCAAATACACAAATAAACCTTAAAAAAGCAATATCATAGTATACTGTCCCTTTAACCTTGAGATGCTGCTTAAATGTATGTGTTTGTTAAGGTTTCCAGGGAGTTACGTTGGTTTTTTAGTCAGTGCAAGGGCTCCTGCGCCTGCAATTTGTGGCGAGATGAGAATGGAGTAGATTTTCTGAAATCTGCACGCGTAAGTCCTTACGCTGTATATTGGATACCAAACTGCACGTGTTTTGTATGTCAGTCTAAGGGTAAAAATAATACGGGCGAAGGCAAAAATATACGCACGTAACTTCTAAGTTACGCCGTATATAGGATACCAAACCCGCGCAAAATTTGGCGTCGCCGGCTTTTGCGGGCGACAATTTATATCGGATTGCGGCCTAGATAGAATGATGGATTTAAAGAAAAGATTAGTCTGAGAATAACATGTAGATGTATTTTTTAAAGTTTCTGTTTAAATAGTTGCTGTTTAAATAGTGACAAAATAAGTGTAAAGTTTTAGTGTCTATAAAACAATGGGAGTTGCTATGTTGTAACTTTGGTTACCTTCTCTGCTGTGCTGTGCTAATTAGAGATAGTTATAAATACGTCACTAGAGTGTACAGCCAATGGCTGTGAGGAATATAACAGTGTTCTGAACTTCGATTCCTAAAAGGAATTGAAAAGCACACAATTTCAATATGTAATTATAGGAAAAGGGAACAAAATAAATAATAAAAGTATATTGCAGAGTTTTTTATACATATATATGACTTATCATTTTATATTACCATCTCAATGTGTTTGATGTCCCTTTAATCCTTTTGCAAGGTTTAAGAAATTGTATCCTTTTAACGGCTTCTAACATTGATCTTTGGGAGACTGTTCACAAAGTGGATGGGGCCAGTTCTATTTTGGCTAAATGTACTACTATTCCTTTGGAAGATTACTCTTCCTTTAAAGATTTTTTAGATAGGAATTAGATAGATGTGCTTATGCTTTCATTTGTGATGCTGTTTTTGACATCATTATTAAGATTAATACTAAAAGTATATATTTGGAAGTACTTTCTAGAAGGGCATTATGTTTACATCTTGGTCTACTGATATGGTTTCTAAATCCAGGCTTTTCAGGGAAAGATGTTGATTAGTTCTGGTTTGGATTCTATTATCTCTACTGTGACTGGAGGTAAAGGAGTTTTTCTTCCTCAGGACAAGAAGTCCAAATGTACATTTAAAGTTCCTAATTGTTTTTGTCCCTTCCATCAATACAGGGCACAGAAATCGGATTCCTCCACTCAGAAACAACTTTACTCTGGTTCCATCTAGAAGCCAAGTTCGAATTGGATTGTCTAAGCAGTCCAAGAAATCTACCCCCTCATTCAAGTCTGCACAAACGTACGGCCCCCGATCCAGAGGCTCTGATAGGGGGCAGGTTACGCCATTTTCAGGTATGTTTGTTTCTTTTGGCTATTGTTCTGCTAGAAAAGTCTCTGAGTTATCTGCTCTTACATGTGATCCACCTTATCTAATGTTTCATCAGGATAAGGCAGTTTTTAGGGCCAAATTTGACTCTTACCTAAAGTATACAGTAAGTCAGGAGATTGTTGTCCCTTTTTTGTGTCCTATTCCTAAGAACTCTTTGAAGACTTCTTCATAATTTGGATGTTGTTAGAGCATGAAAGTATTATGTTGATGTTACTAAGTATTTCAGACAAACTACTAGTTTTTTTTTGTTATTTTTTTTCGTTTTCCAGGAAAGGGCAGAACATTTCTGTAATTTCTTTGGCTTCATGGTTAAAACGTTTGATCTATAATTACTGCTCATTCTACTAGAACACTTCTAGGGCTTTTAAGAATGAGACTTCAGTTGACCAAATTTGCAAGGCAACTATTTGATCTTCTTTGCATACTTTTACTAAATTATTTAGCCTGTTTATTTTTTATTCTTTAGGTTCTATTTGGGTTGTGGATTTAGTTTCTCTGTGAAGAAAGAAATGTTATTTTTATATTATTTCTCATTACTCGTGGCATTAACCCATGTAGAAGGAAACTGAACAGGCTCCAAGTAAGCTTTATGGGGAAAAAAACTTTAACCATGAGGCTAATAAGACAACAATAGCCATCTGACCCTTTTTGGAACCAGATGAATAAAAAATCCTTAGTAGCCTGCAAAATAGATTTTCAAAACTCTGACCACATCCAAAAAATGGAGAAATTCCTCCTTAAAATTCTATGTATCATGACACAAAGAGTGAACCACAATCTTACTATGTCTATTAACAAAAGAAACCACCTTAGGCAAAATGTTGAACTTAGATCTCAAAACTGCCTTATCCTGAAGAAAAACAAGATAAGGATGCTCACCACAAAGAACAGACAAATCAGAAACACTTCTAGCTAAATAAATAGCCAAATGAAACAAAAACCTTCCAGGACATAGGTTCAAAAAAGGAGGAACCTGCAAAACTCTTAAAACCAAATATGATTCCATGGAGGAGAAATTGTTTAATCACAGTCTTAATTATGATTAAGGGCTGAATACAATTCAGATTTTTTTTTTTTGGGGGGGGGGCATGTGCAGGCAGTTGCCATGACTGGTCGCATAATCTGCAGCTGGTATAATATTCCAATTAATTTGCAGATTATCTAGAAACATTCAAAACATCTACACCTAATTTTGATACCAAGAGCTATATTATAAGCTGCTGATTCAAACAATACTTAAGCTGCTATGGTAACATCTTCCCACTGTGAATCCAGACTGTTAAGACTATAGGCAGCGGCCTAGCACAAGACCTTAACTCCCACCACCAGTTTTCCGGTTATTGTAGCCAATGTAGACCTACATCACTATCTCACTGCAATCTGCATTTACATGTCCTTCACCCCAGTTACATATTAGTAAACATATATTCAGGAGTCAAATTTAAGCTCTTAGGCACTATAGAGACCACCCTGTTTATTAATAGATGGGAGACACGTATGCTTTAACTTCTTAATGAACATTTACAGAGCCTCGAATAGCAGCTTATGGAGCGTTTGTTCCCTTTTGGTGATACCCCTAACCAACCTATTACTTTAGAAGAAGATGTCCTCTGTAAGTAAAGCGGATCAGAGCAACACGTTGGCGGTCAAAAAAGGGAGGTCATTTATAGTGAGCTGGCGACCCCAGTTAATTCTTGCACACCAAACTTGAATACGCCTTATGTGGCAACCATAGCTCTGGAGGGCTCCTGTTCAGATGCGGTTAGAAACACTCCTATGCTTGATTCTACAGCTCTGCAACATGGTGTTGATGTGTCTCTACGTGTCAGTCACAGAAGACATCTCTGGAAGATGAAAGAACATATTCGCATCAGAAGAGCTCAAGTTACATTTAAAGTGATACCTCTTTTACATTTGGAGATACAGCACCATTTCCACCAATTTCATCCCTCAGCTATTGCCCAATATAGAGGAGTGTGTTATATTCATCTAATGACTATCATAAGCCTTTTAAACTCCTGGTCTTACTCATCAAAACTTTATGCACTGTGAGGGCAACTTTGACTTCTGAATACAAATGTCAATTTTATCTTGAACTGATCTCTAGTATGCTGGATAATACCCTTAATGATCTAACATATGTGAGTGTATCTTCTTATAGGCTTAATGCCAAAACTGTCTATGTTCCAAAGTAGTTAATTCAGCAAAGGGGTTAATTTATTAATAAGGGTTATGAACCATCGTGCATTTTTTTTTTTTTTTTTTAATTTCTTTTATTGGATATCTAAAACAAAACAAAGTATACGTATACATACAATGGTCAATACAAGCATAAATGTTGAAATTTTACATGTGAAGATTTTACATTGTAATGACTCGGTTAACAAGAAGAAAAAAAGGTTTGGATTCCTTTTAATAAATTTATCTGTAAAACAATAAAACAAACTGAAAAAAAATAGACTGTAATCCTGACGAATTGATTGTGTAGTGAGAGCGCACATTACCCCCCAGAGAGCCCGGATAGTTTAATAACCATTGGTGACCTTTAAGACTCCTTATAACTAACCTCTTCTTTGTCTGCCCCTTAGCCTCCCCCTTCTGGTCATACTTCCTCTGTGGTCCCTGCACCATATCTCAATGACAACCCTTGAATCTGTGTTCTACGTAACCCTCCCACATCTCCTTCAGCTGAGCATATACCTCCATGCATTTTACTCGCATGTAGTGATATTCTTCCATTTTTAAAATGTCATTACATTTATGTATCCATTGTGTTAAATCTGGGACATTTCTCGATTTCCATTTCTGGGCTATTAGGTTTTTCATGCTGTTACTTAAAATACACAACATTTTTCTTTGTGCTGTCGTAAATTTTTTAGGCGTACATAAGAATAACCATATTTTAGGGTCTGGTGGGATCGTTTTTCCCAGTATCTTGGAGGCTTCAGTGGCTATACTTTCCCATATTGGTGATATGCTATTGCAAGTCCACCATAAATGTGACATTGTACCCCTCTCCATTTCACAGCGCCAACAAGTGTTGGTTCTTGTATGAAATAATTTTTGAATCCTGACAGGTGTCATATACCACCTGTGAAGTATTTTGAGATTTAATTCTGTTAATTTGGCTGACACTGATGACTTAGCTATATTGTGGAAGACTCTCTTTGCCTCACCTTGGTTAATATCAAGACTTAGTTCGTTATTCCATCTCTCCAAGTAATAAGGGTTGTGGCCCCAAGGTTGTGTCTGCAAGATTTTGTATAAAATGGAAAGGGAATGGCCTATTGGTTTTGACGATATGCACATGTTTTCGAATTGAGTTAGGGGTCTAATTAGGTTTCTCCTATCGCTGTGTTTAGAAATAAAGGAGATGCATTGCTGATGAAAAATCCAGTCCCCAAACATCTGAAGGCCCTCCTCTACCAGTTTATCCCTTGTGTAAAATGCCTGTTCATTGCCTAGCTGGCATACCTGCAGTGTTCTGCTTGTCATGCTAGTTCTGTAGCGAGAGCAACGAGACCCGGGTGTAAAGTCTTCATTTTCACTAAGAGGGGTCAAAGGGGAATGTCTTGAAGACACATGTGGGAATCTTAATAAGATATTACTCCAAATTTTAAAGGTCTCAGATGTCAACATGTGTAGCTGATGATCCCCATTTGTACCGCCCAGGCCAGCCCAACATTGGGATCCCAAATGGCTAAAGCTTGACATTTCATGTTCCAGCTGTACCCAGGCCTTATTTTGAAAATTATAGTGCCAGTCTAGTATTCGTTGTAGAAAGATTGCATATCTGTATTTCACCAAGTCGGGGACTCCCAGCCCGCCATTCAGTAAAGGTGTACACATAATATTTTTGTTTATTCTGGCCGCTTTCTTGTCCCAAACAAAGTCTAGGATTTTTGACTGCATGGATGAAAGAAAATTGGTTGGAAGTGGGATAGGTAGAGCTTGCAAGACATATAATATACGGGGCAGGACATTCATTTTAAATATATTAATTCTCCCCGTCCAGGAAGTTTGTAAGGATCTCCAGGAGGACAGATCTGCTAATAAACGTCTGTAGAGGGATGTAGTTAGTGTTAAATAAATCTTGTGTGTTTTTTGTAAGCAGCATCCCCAAATATTTTAGGGATTTTTCCTGCCATCAAAAAGGACAGATGTTTCTTAATTGAGTAAGGTGGGTCTGTTCAAGGGAAATATTAAGTATTTCTGATTTTGATTTATTAATTAGAAAATTGGAGGCGAGCTGGAAATCCCTCAGGTGTTGTAGCACATGTGGTAGTGAAGAGAGTGGATTGGTAAGGGTAAATAGAATGTTGTCAGCGTATAACATGATTTTATAGTCTTTTTCTTTAATTCTGACTCCCTCAATGTCTGCATCTTTCCTAATTTTATCCGCCAGGGCTTCCACCGCACATGCAAACAGCAGAGGGGACAGGGGGCACCCCTGTCTCGTGCCGTTGCTTATTTGGAAGGGCTGGGACAGCACCCCATTTACCTGAACCCTTGCTGATGGGGAACAGTATAATGCCATGATTTTCGATACGAAAGAGGACCCAATTCCAAATTTTTCTAATATTAACCGCAAAAATTTCCACCGGACGCGGTCGAAAGCTTTCTCCGCGTCCGTGGAAATCAGTACTAGTGGGATATTTTGTGATGTCGCATAATCTAAGAGGTCAATGGCTCTCACCGTATTGTCCCTTGCCTCCCTTCCAATAACGAAGCCTACTTGGTCCATATCAATTATCTGGGGAATAACAGGGTTCAGTCTGTTGGCCAGCAATTTAGCAAATATTTTTATATCATTATTTAGCAAGGATATAGGTCTAAAATTTTCCACTCTATCTGTATTCCTACCCGGTTTGGGGAGCACCACTATATGTGCAGCTAGGGATTCCTCTAGAAAGGGGTTCTCTTCCGAAATGGATTGAAATAATTCTAATAATTGGGGAGATAATATATCAGTGAATTTTTTATAGTAGTAGGTTGTGAAGCCATCAGGGCCAGGTGCTTTCTCATTAGGAAGATCTTTAATTATGTACTTTATTTCCTTTAATGTGAAAGGTTCATTAAGGCGAGTTCTTTCCTCTTCCCCTATATTTGGTAGCATTAATTGATCTATAAATGTATGGGCGTTATCCGGGGAAGGTTCCTGCAGATTATATAATTTCTCATAATAAACGCGAAAAGCCTCAGCAATATGTGCAGATGAGGTGCTCTCCCCCCCCCCATGGTCTTTTATTTTCATTATAAAGGATTTATTAGTTTTGCGTTTCAGCTTCCTGGCGAAAAGTCTGCTACATTTGTTGTTACCCTCATAGGACATTTGTTTTAATTTAAGAGCGGATACCTTACACTCTTTGTCAATAATCATATTAAGCTTTCCTCTGTAATCCAACAAGCTGTCTAGTGTTTGTGTGTCATTTGGGTCCTGTTTATGAGCTTTCTCTAGTTCCTCTATCCTATTCAAAACCGACTCAAAATATGTTCTTTGCTGTTTAATTTGGTGTGCCCTTAAACTCATAAATTCCCCCCTAAGAACCGCCTTATGGGCTCCCCATCGGTATTTAATGTCAATATCTGAATTGGAATTAAACTGGAAGAATTCGACCAAAGCTTTCTCTATTTTTACCGTGTATGTTGGGTCATCAAGGAGTCTGTCATCCAACTTCCATAGGTAGCTAGTACCCTCCCTGGTATCCCAATGCATGTTGCAGCGGACCATGGAGTGATCAGTCCAAGATGTGGGGAGTATCCTACAGTTCTCAACCATTGCTAGACTAGTAACATCCGTGAGGATGTAATCTATCCTGGAATATCTAACATGGGGGTGAGAATAGAATGTGTAATCTTTCACTGTTCTGTTAAGTATTCTCCATGTGTCATGAAGGGCTAAATCTCTGAGGCACTTTTTTAGCTTATTAATAATTGCGTGTGCGGTAGAGGATGTCCCTGTGGAGTTGTCCATTGTGGGGGTCTAATGTGCAATTGAGGTCTGCACATACTATCAAGGTGCCCCTCGCTGCGTCTATTATGGCGTTAGATAAGGATTTAAAAAATGTGTCTTGTGATGTGTTTGGCGCGTAAGCGTTGACCAGTGTTACTTGTTTATGAAACAGCTTGCCCACTAGAATAAGGTATCTCCATGAAGTATCCTTTATGCACTTGTGGGCCTGAAATGCTATACCCTTCCTAAACAGTATGCCTACCCCACCCTTTTTAGTGTTGTTGGATGCGTAATAAGAGTCTCCAAATTTGTATTTAAACGTCTGGGGTTCTCTATTCTTTAAGAAGTGCGTTTCTTGTATAAAGACCACGTCACCCTTCCTTTCTTTAAAATCTCTCATAGCTACATGTCTCTTAGATGGACTATTGAGGCCCTTTGCGTTAATGGTAATGAAGGTGATTCCCTTTTGCTTATTTATTGATTCCATGTATTATATTGTGTTGAGAGCACCCAAGGCCACCCATGGTCCCTGTCTGATAAGTGCGTATAAAGTAATCCCCCCAGGATGTCATGCGCCCCCCACTAGTCTGGAATTTGTGATATTTGTACGTCAGTCTATGAAAATCTACAAAACTAACAAAAACATATAATAATCTTGTAAAAACAACCATTAAACAGTGAACTGTAAGAACAAAATAATAATTCAGTGCAAGGAAAAAGGTAAAGAAGGAGGAATGCTAAACAACAACATCTCCCTCTCATGTGAATGTACTTCCCGACCACCCCACAGAGCCCACAACATTTCACAAAACCAGTAAGTTTAGGCATAATGTTTAACTCTTCACCTCCCCACAGAAGTAAATTGCATATTCATTATTTTTTTAAAAAAAATTTGAAATTAAACACAATCTCACCCATCAATGTTCCGCTTCATGTCTCTTGGACGGTAGAAATCATGGCATTTTTGCTAACAGATTCATTTCTGTCCTTTTTTCGTTTGCCAGAGCTCACCAGCTGCCATCTATTTCTTCCCTGAAGTGAGCTCTGATCTAATTGCTCCCCGAGTTCTTTGCTCCCCTGGGGTTCAAAGTCAGGGGGAGTGTTGAAGGTTATGTTTAGTCCCTTAGAAAGAGTCTCTAGATCATGTGGTTCTTTATAAGTAAAGGACTTGCCATCGAATGAAACAACCAAGCTAAAGGGGTATCTCCAACGATATTTAATCTTTTTGTCCCTGAGCACCCTAGTTATGAAAGCAATGTCCCTTCTCCTCTGCAGCGTGTTGGGGCTCAGGTCCAAGTAGATTTGTAGATTGTGATCCATGTATAATATGTCTCTTAGTTGGCGGGAAGCAGCCCACACCTCCTCTTTATCTTTGTATCGTAGGAACCTCAGTATCACGTCCCTCGGGGGGGCCTTGTCTGGTGGGGGAGGTCTGAGGGCCCTATGGACCCTATCTAATTCCACATTTGGGGCTTGCTGGTCGTTTTCAGATGACGAAACAGATCTTGGACATAAGTTTCCAACTCAGTGTTAGTGATTTTCTCTGGTATACCGCGGATCCTTCGATTATTTCTGCGATTTCTATTGTCCATATCGTCTAGTCTGTCCTGTAGTGCAGACAGTTTAGCTTCATGTATGTTAGCTTGTGTTGTAATTGAATCGGTCAGGGTGTTCAGTGTCTCCTGTGTCTCCTCTATATCTTCCAACCTAAGCCCAATCTCAGAAACCTCTTTTCTTATAGTTGTAAGCTCCGTTTTAATTAAATTCTTTAAGGAATCAAAGTCTGTTTTTGAAGGGAGATTGGCAATATCAGATTTTAGCTGGTTCATAAGCTCCACTGGAACCACTTGTTGTTGAGTGTTATCTGTATGAGTCTGTGTGTTGCTCCCTGTGTCTCTTTGCTCCATGTTAGTCGTGTCATTGGTGCAGAAAAAGTTGCTCACAGACACAGGCAGCGTTGCTTGTTTATTAGCTTTATCCATTTTTGGGCCCTTTCTTGATGCCATTGCAATCAAAAAATAAAAGAAAGGCAAAAAAAAAATCTCCTTTCCCCTTTTTTTATCACTCTTAGGAGTACACTGATCCCCTTCACCTGTATGCATATGGGCGATGCACAATATCTCCCTTGTTCTTATACACACTAGCCGCCCAGCAGTTCAGAATAGCAGAGGAATGAGGATATAGGATGTGGATATTTGTTTATTTTCCCTCCCTTGTATCTAAGCCTTACATGCGGGGATTGTGGATAGCATGCCTGGTTTTTCAGTCATTTGTGCCTTATTTGCGCTACTGTTGTGCCCCCGTTGTGGTGCCGGGAAGTTCTTCTATATGTCGTCCAGCCGCATGTTTAGAATAACGGGCCTACGCCACGTGGGGGTATGGCTCGGATCGCAGCATGCTTAGTGTTGTTTACCCGTTTAGGTTATGTGCGGCAGTATCAGCCGAATTGTCCATTTGTAGCCTACAGGGCTATTTGACAGTGTGCCCTGTGCTAAATATGTTTCCACCTCTGCCGCCCCATACACCCACACAGAGACCGGGAGGGCTGTTTGTAATGTGTGGCAAGATGGCGCCTGTCTCCGTGAGTGCATGAGCGTAGCTGTACAAAGCGCTGTTTACAGACCTGCGGTCACGGCATGGGTCCCACGAACGCAGGGTATCTTTAGATGTGGATTGAGGCCGTCTGCAGCATCGGTGGCCGGTATCAATATGAGGGAAATGAGTTATCCAGACCGGAGCTCTATCTCAGTGCGGCCATGTTCCGGCACGGCCAGGCTCCGCCTCCGAACCATCGTGCATTTTTATAAAAGGGTGATATATGTTAATACTAATGACATGCTTGGGATCACAATGTTCCACTCTGGTATCATTGCTCAACTCAAACCACTTCAGGGAGCTTGTGGTTCTAGTAAGGGTCATTGCTCTGGCATTCTCCCTCAGTATTGTAGTTTTGCTCTGTCTGCAGCCAAGACATAGTGACAAGTTCAAATTCCTGTAGATTTGTGTGAAGTGCTGAATATTTTATTTAATGATGTTTATTATTAATGCTGATTCTGCACAGCTCTATTGTGCAACACCTTCTAAATGTAGTTGCACAATAAGTAATTACTAAAATGTGTATTCTGTTTACAATATTCTGTTGCGGCATTACCCCGCACTTTGGTTAAAAGCATTTTATTTTTTACAGGATGCAATCAAGATTACTGATGATAACTCCTGCTTTGTTCTGGCTATTACCCTTGGTAAGAGAACAAAAGTGGAAACAAGTTAAGCCAGTTGCACCCAGAAAATTAATCCTGGACTGAGGGGACAGAAAACTTCTTGGAAAGTTTATTTTCCAACCATGCTTTTGAAGAAACAACAAAAGTTTTTTGGTATGAGATATTGCTAAACGTAAAGATGGAGTCTGTACCAAGCTATTGGCTAGGTATGGAACCACTGACACAACTTGAGCTCTTAACACTAATAAAAGACTCCACAGAACCTTCGTAAAGTTTCTGGGAGCAGTAGCCAGATCAAAAGGAAGATCAACAAACATAAAATGCTTGTCCAGATAAGCAAACCTTAGGAATTGATGATGATGATCCCAGTGAAGAGATATGAAAATAAGCATAGATAACATGATTTGTCCCTGTGGAACAAAAGGAAGTTGATAGTCTGAATGGTTTCCATCTTGAAAATTGTTTAGATTTTTCAAATTCAGAAAAGATCTGTAAGTTCCTTCCTTTTTGGGAACAACTGGTCCACAGGAAGCTACCCCTTGAGAAAAAGAACACTCAGAATGGAACCAAGCGCTGCAATAAAGCTCTCTGTAAACTACGTCAACACATTTATGAAAGCAGCACAGCAAATTACAATAATAAATCCTATAATATTAAAGGGGCATATTGATGTATATCTGCAAATGTGGTATACATGATACATTGCACTGAATGTGAAGTGGGATGTTATATTGGAGAAACAAGTCAAAAACTGTACTTTTGGATGAACTTACACAGACACTCATTCAAAAACCACTGTGAAACAAAATACTGTACCCCTGTTGGTCACCATTTCACCCAACCTGACCACTCCATCCAAAACCTCAAAATCAAGATTCTCAGAGGCAACTTCAAAAATACCATGAAAAGAAAAACATTTGAAATGAAAATGATAATGCACTTCAACTCACTAAATTCTGGACTAAATGTGGACATTCTGGTTCTCAACACATTATCAAATTTTTTTGTAATGTACTTTCCTATCGTTTATCACAATGTATATTCCACACTCTTTACACATAGGTACACAGGTAGGCCTATGTCCATACTTTTGACATTATATATATATATATATATATATATATATAAACAAAAGAAAAGAGTTCATAAAACTGCAGATAATTGTAATGTGATATTAGCAAACACTCAACTTAACAAACTCTGGCCCCTGCTCCTCCCTCAGTATCCCGGTGTGCAGACTGCAAATTACTTCAGTAGTCAAAAAGTTGACAGCCAAATGTCCCCAGTCGCTATGCACAACACTAGCGGTTTTGTCAGTGGGACCTTACAGGACAGCCCGTGCCCAACACAGCCTTAGCTGCGCCCACTCACCGCCTCCTTAGTGTCTCCTGCGACTCAATGTGAACTGGGATATCCCTCAGGCTGTGTGCACGGATTGTGCCGTTCTGCCGAGACGCCAGAAGGCATATCTTACCACGTGGTCTCCAACAACCAATCAAATACTTCCTTTGTCACAACCGGGTTATTCAAACTGATGTGTGAGGTATCCTTTGCGGGGCACAGAGAGTGGAGTGTGCCAACTTGAACAAATAAAGTAGTTCCAAGGCGAAGTAAAAACAAAAGTTTCTTTATTCTTTTCCACTTGTGGTAAAATCATAGACATGGGAGTACCATAGGCATAAAAAGTTAGAACAGACGAAAGCAACAGGCCTTATGCCGTAATCGTAGCTACATTAGAACAAAGAAAGAAAAACTGGCACTACACCATAGACTAGGTGAGACTGGAATATAGAATAAATTCCGGTGCTACCCCTTGTAATATAACTATAGGACTAAAAAGAATTAGGCAGCTAAGGGGTTACTATAGCACTCACTCTCACTCATATCAGTCAAAAGAATATAATAAAATACATACTTTATTATTTATGTTTAAAATCTGGGATAAAAATCCCTAGGAACCTTTAATTTACCCACAACCATGTATTAAACTAAAATTAAAATATGGCCGCCAAACACTCTTCTGTTTCCTGGCCGAGAACTGGATACATCGGCTTCAGGTGGCTGGAGTGAGTGGTCGACCTATAGTCAAAAGTGCGGAACAAACGCGTTTCGGCTCTAATATCGCCTTTCTCAATGTTACACTTTCTTTAGAAAAATGAGTAAGCAGAGGCTTCGGAGTGCAGGACTTAAATATTCATAGAACAATTGCTCTCTACCAATCCGGTACACTTCCGGGACCTCCGCCTCCACAGCAACCAATCAGCTTGTTTTTCGGCACACACCTATCGAAGGTAGTGTTGTGATTGGAGGAATATCGAGTGGTATTGAGCTTATCTATGAAATGCCTGCACTTTGAATTGAATAGTATAATGTAAGCTATTAGAAACATAAAGAATTCTACACTGATGTGATAACATATATTTATGCTCAAATACTGTAAACGTAGTAAGTACAAATATCGTATGGAGTAATTGTTAGAAGACTTACATACGCTGTAGTAAATATACAATTAGATTATTATGGAGCACAAAATAACTATAAGGTGCTTTTTATGGTACTGTAAGGTGCTGGTTTAATGGTATATAGTTATGTCCTCATTATGTTTGTGTACGTAGTAATGATTCCAAATCCAAACTTGTACATATTTTCAATTTACAGAACAGGACTTTCCACCACTTTTTGCCATTAAATACAACATCGGGAATAATTATCTACCTATCTACCTAAGGCAGTGATCAATCTCCCTGATGTCAAATCACGGGTACACGGTGGGCTATATATGTTAATTCAGTACATGAATTATGTTTCAATGCTCACAAATTATTTAGATATACACCCAATAATTGTTAAATTCATTCATACCATTGGGTATAACCGAGTTCAGATTGAAAATCCATTTGGTTTCCATTTTTAACAATCTTTGCTCGGTGTCCCCACCTCTTATCCCAGGTTTAAGTTTTTCAAGTCCCCAACATTTCATTGCATTGGTGTTCCCCTTATGAGACATTAGGAAATGTTTGGCTACACTAGTGATTTGTTTCTTCTTTTCTATATCTTTCTGGGCTGTCCTGATATTGCTAAGATG
Organism: Bombina bombina; assembly: GCF_027579735.1. Classification (NCBI taxonomy): domain Eukaryota; kingdom Metazoa; phylum Chordata; class Amphibia; order Anura; family Bombinatoridae; genus Bombina; species Bombina bombina. The sequence continues at coordinate 347,045,655 of NC_069499.1, forward strand.
TTCAGTCATACGTGTGCCCAGGCATCGTGTGGTCATGCCAACGTAGAGTAAATCACAGCTGCAGGATATGCAATAAATCACATTAGTGCTTTGACAATTAATATGTTCTTTTATTGCCCATTTTTTGCCAAACCTGTCCATTGTATATTCTTTTTTAACCATATGTTGGCACACTTTGCATTCCTATCGTAATGACTAGTTACTAATTCAACCTTAATGACAAATTAGTAACTAGTCATTACGATAGGAATGCTAAAAGGGACCCTATACACAAAGGCTCAGTCGCATGTGGACACTGCAAAGTGTGCCAACATATGGTTAAAAAAGAATATACAATGGACAGGTTTGGCAAAAAATGGGCAATAAAAGAACATATTAATTGTCAAAGCACTAATGTGATTTATTGCATATCCTGCAGCTGTGATTTACTCTACGTTGGCATGACCACACGATGCCTGGGCACACGTATGACTGAACATCTTAGCAATATCAG